>NW_024429266.1:95855835-95996758 GCF_017639785.1 Mesocricetus auratus
ATCCATGTTTATCGCCATGCACAAAACTTAAGTCCAAATGGATCAAAGACCTCAACATAAATCCAGCCACACTGAACCTCTTAGAAGAGAAAGTGGGTGGTACCCTTGAACGAATTGGTACAGGAGACAACTTCCTGAACATAACACCAGTAGCACAGACAGTAAGATCAACAATTAATAAATGGGACCTACTGAAACTGAGAAGCTTCTGTAAGGCAAAGGACACAGTCAGCAAGACAAAAAGGCAGCCCACAGAATGGGAAAAAATATTCACTAATCCCACATCTGACAGAGGGTTGATCTCCAAAATTTACAAAGAACTCAAGAAGCAAGTCTCCAAAACAGCAAAGGACCCAATTAAGAAGTGGGCTGCAGAACTAAATAGAGAGTTTTCAATAGAGGAGTCTAAAATGGCTGAGAGGCACTTGAGAAAGTGCTCAACATCCTTAGCCATCCGGGAAATGCAAATCAAAGCAACTCTGAGATACCATCTCACTCCTGTCAGAATGGCTAAAATCAAAAACACCAATGACAATTTATGCTGGAGAGGATGTGGTGAAAGGGGGACACTCCTCCATTGCTGGTGGGAGTGCCAACTGGTTCAGCCACTTTGGAAAGCAGTATGGAGATTCCTCAGAAAAATGGGAATAAACCTACCACAAGACCCAGCAACTGCACTCTTAGGCATATATCCAAAAGATGCCCATTCATATAACAAAGATGTCTGTTCCACTATGTTCATAGCAGCTTTATTTGTAATAGCCAGAACTTGGAAGCAACCTAGATGTCCCTCACCCGAAGAATGGATAGAGAAAATGTGGTACATCTACACAATGGAGTACTATTCAGCAGAAAAAAATAATGTAATCATGAGATTCGCAGTCAAATGGATGACATTAGAAGAAGAAACCATCCTGAGTGAGGTAACCCAGTCACAAAAAGAGAAACATGGCATGTACTCTCTCATATATGGATTTTAGACATAGATCTGGGGAGTGCCAGCCTACAATCCTATTGCCAGAGAGTCTGGGAAACAGAAACTTCATTTACTGGCTGGTTAAGTACTGAGCTGAACTCAAGAAAGCCAGTAACAGAGAGGGAGGACTGATGATCAAAGGGATTAAGACTGGGCTGGTTGAACCCCCAGAAACAGCTGACCAGACAAAGGTTAACTCTTGAATCCCAGGCATCAGCCTGGGAACCCAGCATGGGACTGATCAAGACCCCCTGAATCTGGGTGTCAGTGAGGAGGCCTAGGTAATCTATTGAGCCTTGGACAGCAGATCAGTACCCATCCCAAGTATACACACGGTCTCTGGACTCCCATAGAACAATGTGAGGTGCACTCTCACCCTGAACTCTTGGGGAAGGGTCTAGGCCCTGCCCTATATGAAATGACAGACTATGGACACCCCCATGGAGGGCCTCACCCTCCCTGGGGGAGTGAGGGGATAACGGGGGGGGTGGGGGGAGGGCACGGGAGGAGGGGAGGGAAAGGGAGAGGGACCTCGTACTGACTTGTGAAACAACCTTGTTTCTTATCTAAATTTAAAATGGAAAATAAAAAAAATATTAATAAAAAAAAGAAAAAAATGGCATTACTGCCAAAAGCAATCTACAGATTCAATGCAATCCCCATTTAAATCCCAGCACAATTCTTTACATACCTTGAAATAACAATGATCAACTTTATATGGAAAAACAAATGACCCACGAGAGCCAAAACAACCCTATTCAACAAAGCAATGTCTAGAGGCATCACCATCCCTGATTTCAAGCTCTATTAGAGAGAAATAGTCTTGAGCACAGATTGGTATTGGCACAAAAAGAGACAGATTGACTAATGGAATCAAACTGAAAACCCCAATACTAACCCATACATGTATGAACATCTGAGCTTCAAAAAGAGGCTAAAATATACAATGGAAAAAAGAAATCATCATCCAGAAATTGTGCTGGCATAACTAATTATTGGCATGTAGTAGGCCCATGTCTATCACCATGCACAAAACTTAAGTCCAAATGGATCAAAGACCTCAACATAAATCTAGCCACACTAAACCCCTTAGAAGAGAAAGTGTGGGGTATCCTTGAATGAATCGATACAGAAGACTGCTTCCTGACCTTAACTCCAGTAGAACAAACACTGAGGTCAACTATTAATATATGGGACCTCCTGAAACTGAGAAGCTTCTGTAAGGCAAAGGACGCAGACAACAAGACAAAATCGCAGCCCCAAGAATGGGAAAAGATACTAACCACACATCTGACGAGGGGCTGATCTCCAAAATTTACAAAGAACTAAAGAAGTAAGTCTCAAAAACACCAAAGGATACAATTAAACAGTGGGGTAGAGAACTAGAGAGTCTCAACAGTGGATTCCAAATTGGCTGAGAGGCACTTGAGAAAGTGCTCATTATCCTTAGCCATCAGGGAAATGCAAATCAAAACAACTCTGAGATACCATCTTACTCCTGTCATAATGTCTAATATCAGAAACACCAATGACAATTTATGCTGGAGAGGATGTGGAGACAGGAGAACACTCACTGCTGGTGGGAGTGTCGACTTGTACAGCCACTTTGGAAATCACTATGGAGATTCTTCAGGGAAATGGGAATCAGCTTACCACAAGACTCAGAAACTCCACTCTTAGGCAAATATCCAAAAGATATACATTCATACAACAAGGACCTCTGTTCCACTATGTTCATAGCAGCATTATTTGTAGTAGCCAAAACATGTAAGCAACTTAGATGCCGCACACCTGAAGAGTGGATAGAGAAACTCTGGTACATTTATACAATGGAGTACTACTCAGAAGAAAAAAACAATGGAATATTGAAATTAGCAGGCGAATGGATGGCTCAAGAGGAAACCATCCTGAGTGAGGTAACCCTGTCAGAAAAAAAAACATTGTATATGCTCACTCATATATGGATTTCAGACATGGACCTGGGGAGTCCCACTGCCAGAGAGGCTGGGAAACAGAACCTTCAAACAATGACTGATGAAAGCAGAGGCAAGTAGCCACAGCTAAACAGTGAGCTGAACTCAAGGAATCCATAAACAGAGAGGGAGGACTGATGACCAAATGGGTTAGACTGGGCTTCTTTAACCCACAGAAACAGCTGAGCTGAACAAGGGGATTTCTTGAACCCCAGGCTGATGGCTTGGAATCCAGCATGGGACTTATCAAGACCAACTGAATGTGGGTGTCAATGAGGAGGCATAGGCAATCTATGGGGCCTTGGGAAAGTAGATCAATATTTATCCCTGGAGTACAAATGGACTTTGGATGCCCATCACACAATGAGAGATACACTCTCAACCTGGACTATTAGGGGAGGGACTAGGCCCTGCCCTGGATGAAATCAAAGACTATGGATACCCCCATGGAGGTCCTAACCCTCACTGGGGAAAGGGGTGGGGACTTGGAGAGGGAAGTGGGAAGTGTTTATAGGAGGAAAAAGGAAGAGGGGAGGGAGAGGGTGAGGGACCTGGGATTGACATATGAAGCAAACTTGTTTCTAATTTAAATTTTAAAAAATAACAATAAAAATTTTAGTTAAAAAAAGAAAAGACAAACCAAAAATTATAAGAAACATAAAACAATCTAAATTTGAAAGCATGTAATATATGCAAGAAAGTATAAAAAAGACACAAAATAATAAAAAGAAGTTGTCTATTACACACACAGTCAAAATATTACTTGAATGTGAGTTTTCATTTCAAGATAATTAAATTAAGGGCTAGCCAGTTATGGGTGGTACATACTTCAATCCCAGCACTCTGAAGTCAGAGCAAGGCAGATCTCTTTGAGTTTGAGGCCAGCCTGGTATACAGATTGAGTTCCAGGATAGCCTCCAAAACAATAGAGAGAAATCCTGTCTCGAAAATACCAAAAAAAAAAAAGTGAAATTAAGGGCTCAATAAATTCAAGGATATCACAATGAATCATCTCCCATTCTCTTTATAACATGTTACAAGGACTAAATTCCACCTTCCCTTTTGTCTCTTTCATATGCCAATTCTTTATTCTGACTTACCTTGACCTTTGTCTTATATTTCTCCTATGTTCACATCCCAGGGATCTTTGCTTTGTTCAAGAGAGTTGATCAGCTCTGGTTTTGATACTGTAATACCTGTGTATTAAAAGGACATATGACCATTTCTGGAATTATAATGAAAACATATTGGTTTCTAATGAATAGTTTTCTAATAAATGACTGTGCTGATTAAATGAGGAGTTAACATTTCCAAAAATTTAATTACCACCTCCTGATATTTTAAAATATTCATAAACGCATTTTTATGATTGTATACCTTGAGTTCCTTTTCGAATTTCTGCTGAATATCAATTCATATATGTTGTGAGACATTAAGATACAGATCAATATATAATCTAAAAATATTCTCAAAGGTAAAACAAACTATAAATGATTTGAGGATACATGTCAGCACCAAGAGAGGTGAATATAATATCAATATAAGGTTACTTAAATTGTTGTCTCATAAATGGTGAAATACAAGTTTTTTTAATATATTAGCATATTGATGTCAAGATAATAATACAGACATAGCTGCAAACCATACCTGAATGGAATGAATAAGCAATCATGAAAGAAAAATACACTCACCCACAGAGACCAATTTGCTGTAATTCTCCAACATGATCTCCCGATACAAAGCTTTCTGTGCAGAATCCAGGCATTCCCATTCCTCCTGAGAGAAGTCTATGGCCATATCTTCGAATGTCAATATGCCCTGTCATGATTGAAAACAGTTTTAACATGTACCCAGCTATAAAATACTTTACTTCACCTAAAGAAATATGAGTAAATTATAGAACTGTGTATACTTTTATGTAAACATTATAATACAATATATACTCTAAATTCCAGAGTATATTAAGAAAAATGTATCCTGGATATATTAAAGGTTAAGTGATGTGAGCCCAGATATGCAGGGATGGTTCAACATTAGAAAATCTATCAATGAAATCTACAATATAAACAAACTGAAAAAAAAACCCATTTTCATCTCACTAGATGCTGAAAAAGCCTTGACAAAACCCAGCATCTCTTCATGATGAAGGTCCTAGAGAGATCATGGATATCAAGAACATGCCTGAATATAATAAAAGCAATATACAGAAAACCAACAGCTAACATCAAAATAAATGGAGAGAAACTCAAAGCAATTCCTCTAAAATCAGGAACAAGACAAGGCTGTCCACTCTCTCCATATCTCTTCTATATTGTACTTGAAGTTCTAGCTACAGCAATAAGACAACAAAAGGAAATCAAGGGGAAAAGAAGAAGTCAAGCATTCACTATTTGCATGTGATATGATAGTTTACATAAGTGACCTGAAAAACCCCGAAAGGAAACTTCTAGAACTGATAAACACCTTCAGCAATGTGGCAGGCTACAAGGTAAACTCAAAAAAATCAGGGCCCTATTATATACAGATGATGAAGTGACTGAGAAAGAAATCAGAGAATCATCACCCTTTACAATAGCCATAAACAGCATAAAATATCTGGGGATAATGTTAACAAAGGAAGTGAAAGACCAGTATATCAAGAACTTTGAGACTTTAAAGAAAAAAATCAATGATATAAGAAAATGGAAAGATTTCCAATACTCATGGATTGATAGGATAAAAATAATAAAAATGGCAATCTTGCCAAAATCAGTCTACAGGTTCAAAGCAATCTCTATCAAAATTCTGCCACAATTCTTCACAGACCTGCAAAGAAAAATAATCAACTTTATATGGAAAAACAAAAGGCCCAGGATAGCCAAAACAACTGTATACGATAAAGGAACTTCAGTAGGCATCACCATACCTAACTTCAAGCTCTATTATACAGCTATAGTCCTGAAAACAGCTTAGCATTGGCACAAAATAGGGAGGTAGACCAAGGGAACTGAATTGAAAACACTGATTTAAACCCACACACCTATGAACACTTGATTTTCGACAAAGAAGCTAAAACTATACAATGGTAAAAAGAAAGCATCTTCAACAAATGGTGCTGGCATAACTGGGTACTGGTATACAGAAGATGGCAGATAGATCCATGTTTATCGCCTGGTACAAAACCTAAGTCCGAATGGATCAAAGATCTCAACATAAATCCAGCCACACTGAAACTTTTAGAAGAGAAAGTGGGAGATACTCTTCAATGAGTTGGTACAGGAGACTACTTCCTGAACATAACACTAGTGGCACAGACACTGAGATGGACAATTAACAAATGGGATCTCCTCAAACAAAAAGTTTCTGTAAGGCAAAGACAAGTCAACAAGAACAAAAAGGCAGTGAACAGAATGGGAAAAGATATTCACTAACCCCACATCTGACAGACAGAAAATCTCCAAAATTTACAAAGAACTCAAGAAGCAAGTCTCCAAAATACCAAAGGAACCAATTAAAAGGTGGGGTACACAATTAAATAGAGAATTCTCAATAGAGGAGGCTAAAATGGCCAAGAGACACTGAAGAAGGTGCTCAACATCCTTAGCCATCAGGGAAATGCTTATCAAAACAACTTTGAGATACCATCTTAATCCTGTCAGAATGGCTAAAATCAAAACACCTAAAACAATTTATGCTAGAGAGGATGTGGAGAGAGGGGAATACTCCTCCCCTGCTGGTGGGAGTGCCAACTTGTACAGCAACTTTGGAAATCAGTATGGAGATTCCTCAGGAAATTGGGAATCAATCTACCACAAGACCCAGAAATTCCACACTTAGGCATATATCCAAAAGAGGCAAATTCATACAACAAGGGCATCTGCCCCACTATGTTATGAGCAGCATTATTTGTAATAGCCAGAACCTGAAACAACGTAGATGTTCCTCAACTGATGAGTGGATAGAGAAAATATGGTACATTTATGCAATGGAGTATTACTCAGCAGAAAATAAAAACAGTGGAATCTTGAAATTCACAGGTAGATGGATAGCACTAGAAGAAACCATCCTGAGTGAGGTAACCCAGTCACAAAAAGACAAACATTGCATATACTCACTCATATATGGATTTTAGACATGGATCAGGATAGTGGCACTCTGCACTTTGAATGACAGAGAGTCTGGGAGAAAGGAAAGAACCTAAGAGATATACATGCTACCCAAGAGAAGAGAAATCAAGCAAGATCCTCTGAACAGATAGGGAAAATGGTGAGGGGTCGGGGGAGTGGGAGCTGGGAAGAAGAGAGGAGGAGAAGAGGAAGAGAGAGTAGGTCATGAGGGAACAGGAAGGTTGAGTGTGGGGGGGTAGCATAAGGGAAGAGGGAATCATAGCTTAGAAGACAGATCAGTCATCAGAGTGACCTCTGGTGATCTAAAGGGATGACACCAACTGGCAAGCTAAGCAATAATGGAGAGACCACCTCGAATGACCATTCCTGATAATGAACTTGATGTCTATAACCATCCAGGAGCCTTCATCCAGTGACTGATGTAAGCAGAGGCAAACACCCACAGTTAAACACTGAACTGAACCCAAGGAACCCAGTGACAGAGAGAGAGGAGCGATGAGCAAATTGGCAAAGAATGGGCTGGAAAAACCAGCAGAGATAGATGATCTGAACGGGGAGAGCTCTTGGACCCAAGAACAAAAGCTGGGAGGCCAGAACGGGACTGATCCAGAACCCCAAAATGTGAGAGTCAGTGAGGAAGCCTGGGTAAACTATGGGGCCCTGAGCAGTGGACCAGTGTTTATCCCTAGAATACAAACAGACATCGTGTTTCCATAACACAAAGAAGGATGCTCTCTCAGACTGGACACTTAGGGGAGTGCCTGGACCCTACCCTGAGTGAAATGAAAGACTCTAGATATCCCCTATGTGGAAGCAATTGGCAATAGGGTGAGAGGCTGGGGGGGGATGGGGGCATGCGGGAGGAGGGGAGGGAGAGGGAACTGGAATTGACATATAAAACAAGCTATTTTAAATTAAAATTAAATTTTTTTAAAAAAGAAGAAGATAAGGGGTAGCAGGTAGGGTGAGTCAGGGTAAGAGTAGAGGAGACCAAGATGAGAGATACCATAAGAGTGGGAGTGATTATAGCTTTAAGGAAAGCTGACACCAGTGAGATTTCCAAATATCTAGAAGGATAAAACCAAAGGGAAAACTAAGTAATAGTGGACAGACTACATTAATACTCCCTACCTAATGATAAGGGTGATTACTTTCTTTTATGACATCCTGGAACCTTCATCCAGAGACTGATGAAAGCAGAGACAGATACCCACAGCTAAGCACTGAACTGACCTGCAGGAACCCAGTGACAGAGATGGAGGAGTGATGAGCAAAGGGGTCAAGACCATGCTGATGAAACCCACAAAGACAGCTGACTGGACAAGGGGGAGTTCTTGGATCCCAGACTGATGGCTGAGAAGCCAACAGGGGACTGATCCAAATCCCATGTAGTGTCAATGAAGAGGCCTCAGAAATATCTGGGGCTTTGGGTAGTAGATTAATGTTCACCATGGCATACCAATGAACTTTAGGAGCCCATTCCACATGGAGGGATGCTCTCTCAGCTTGGACACATTGAAAAGGGCCTAGGTCCTGTCCTGGATGAAATGACAGACTCTGGAGATCTCCCCAAAGGAGGTGCTCACCCTCTGGAGGGAAAGATGTGGGGATTGGGCTGGGAGGGTGGGGCTGCAAGGGTGGGGCTGGGAGGGAGGAGTGGGGAAGCTTGGATTGACATTAGAAGCATGCACGTTTCTAATTTAAAGAAAAAACAAACCATTAGAATATATATATATATATATATATCTGCCATTCAAATCTTGTGGATTGTATCCACATATGAAAAGAGAGGACCCTTGTTCCCATCTTAATACATTAAAATGGAAACTTCATTATCTCTTTTTAGGTCTCCAGGATGCTGGCTGTCTACTGGGGCTGGGGGGATACAGAGCATAATGTACCTTATGTTTATGATTATGTATATAGTCACAAATTTTATTTGCTTTTATTTATCTAACATTATTATGTAAGCAGTTTACAAATAAAGCAAATTTTACCTAGAAAAAAATTAGAAACAATCTTATTTTATATATCAATCTCAGTTCCATGTCCCTACCATGCCCCCACTAACCCTACATCCCATACCATTTCTTTAATATATATTTATACCTTATAGATTCATCCAATGGGGCAACAAAACATGTCACATTAAAGATAAATCATCTATAATGATTTGGTGCATTGAGGACTGAATTAAGGTCATAAATCATTTACTTCCTCTTGGTGTCCTTGGACCAAGATCTACCTCAAATATGAATTGTCTCCTTCACTCCCCACATGCCTTCCATCTTCTCTTGTCTGTCACATTAGCTGAATCTATGCCACTTTGAATACTGTCTTGTGACTCTGTCCTTGTGTCTGTGTCTGTATCTGTTCCTAACAAAAAGGTTCTGCTCTTTCTCATATTGAACAGTACAGAAAACATCACATGAGGAAGGAATGAGGGATTTTTTATAGAAATCATTAGCATCATTTCTAAGGGATTGAGTCACTGAATCCAACTAACCTAACCAGGACCAGAGGACAGACAATCAATACAACTGCCACTGTTTATCAAGCAAAATCTCTTTGTTGTATTTAGCATTTATTGTGGCAAAAATATAATTTAATTTCAATATTACAACTGTGCACTAACTTAGGTTAGAAAATTTGATTACCTGCTAAATCCATGTCAATTAAGTTTGGTTGTCATGCTATGAGAGCAGGATAAATGTGTGGGGGGATGGATATATTAACCCACTGTATTTCAGGTTGTACTATTAATCTATATAGGAAAAACTATCTGGTATTGTAATAACAACAGATTCATTGCCAAAATTAATAGAATAGGGACTCCAAATACAAGCCCACAACACTAAAACCACCTGATTTCTGAAAATGAGGCTAAAACACACATGGAACAATAAAAGACATCTTTAGTTATAGGTGCTGGTCAAGGCAGTTTCTGGAGAGAAAAGCCATCAATGTTATTACCCCCATGCTGAATATGACTGCTACAATACCCATAAACAAATATAATCCTAGCATTTAAGGCTGTATGGTTAGCTAATGGCCAGTCCCATTCTCTGATCTTCAGACAGGGTTTATATTATAAGCAGCATATCACCACACAGGCCCCTTTTGGTCTAAAATTTTTTCAAAGTTATAACTAATATAAGAAAAATCATATACAATGAGTACAATAAATGTATGCAATATATACAGGAAGTGAGCACATTAAAAGTGTCTAGTCCATTAGCATTAGACAAATTCAGAGAAAATACGCCCTTGTCTATTCTTTCATGATGAGTCCAAAGTCTTGTACATAATTTACTTTTCATCCTGATTTACATTTTCAATTTTTCTTTTAATGTCTTTCAAACATAAAACACTGAAGACATCTATAGTGAGTATCTTTACTGATAAGGTAAACAAGGAAAACTATAAACTATACTATTTAGTTTTCAACTTCCTCAGAGACCTGAGAAGGAAATAATGTTAACTGAGTAAACAGGAAGTGTGAGCAAGCAACTTTCATAAATATGAGAAATGTAAAAAACAGCCTAGTGGAAAAAACTCGAAGATAATAGGCAGGGGGAACTCTAATAGATCAAGAAATAAAAACATTCAGCAGATTGAAGACACACAAAACATACCAGACACCACCTATACAACTCATTGAACACAGAGAAGCAGGTAGGTACTAATCATACTATCAATGAGAAAAATAAACATCAAGCCAGCCACAAACCATTCTACAATAGTGTCATGAAACACGGTGTGTTAGTATAATGGTGGCACAAGTGCGTGGGAGTAACCAACCATCTTAAGGCACGCTCCACAAGACAGAATCCATGCTTGACACTACTGGAATAACCAAGTAGTGTCATGAATAGATAGCCATGAACCTGGAGTAAAACCAAACACTACTGTTCTACAAAAAATAGAAATGATATTGCTTGTAAATGACATTCTACTGTATTCGCTCTATTACACCCTTAGAGCAAAGGTTTGCTCAGCCATTATCAGATGATTATCCTCCTGCAGCAGATGGGGGGAATAAACACAGAGAATCATGGAGAGATAATCTACAGAGAGGGAGAAACCTCAGAACACTAACACATACATGGGATGTCTCAATCAAATGCCTCCCCTCAGGGCTAAATGAACCCAGTGGAAGACAAGAAAGATGCAGTATAAGAGCCAGAGTGGATGCAGGATGCACACACACACACACACAGTGCCTCCTACATCACAGGATTGAAGCACATATAAGCTAGCAGAGACTGAGGCAGAGTACACAGGCAATACACAGTTCTTCACCAGATATTGTCCTGGAGCTAAAAGCAGAAATGGACAGTAGCCACCATCCATAACCTATAAATAATATCCAAATCATAACCACTTGCGAATAAGATTTAGATTTCTTTGAGAAAGTGTCACTGGGAAAAGAAACTGTTCTTAGAGACAGGCTTCATGAACTCAACAGCGTCTTTGAAGGTGCCTTGTCTCATAATGTGGTGTCACAATTGTACATTTTTTCTTTTCCCCTATATGTTTTATTTTTCTTTTCTTCCTAACCTAGGGGTGTGTGTGTATATCTAATATCTCATTCCTAATTTATAGTTTTATGGAATTCATAAGTGTGAAAACTAGTAGACTTCTACATCTATATCAGTTGTAACTTTTCTTGGGCTCTTTTCCTTCTGTTTGTCTGTTTTGTCCTATTATGGTGTGTTAGATTTTCTTTCATCTCATTATTTGCTATTGAATTTTATTTCTCCTTAAAGCCAGTTTGTTTTCCAATGAGACACAGAAGAAAGGGGGATCTGGATGGGAAACAGAGAGAATGTGTGAGAAGTAGAGTGAGAGGAAACCACAGTCAAGACATATTAGAGAAAACTATTTTCATAAAAGGAAAAATTAAAACAAATAAATATTTAATTACATTCCTATTTTCTGAAATACCCACAAGAAAAAAAACACTGTTTCTGGGGGGAATGGTGGAGAGATCCCTTGACTCCAGTGCAAAGTAACAAATCAAAATAATTAGGGGAAAGTTCACTTTCTGTGTAAGATATGATGGATTATACACAGAACTCAGCAATGTTTCAAAATAGATATTGCTAATAACATGAATCCATGAATCCAATGCAACCCAGAGATAACACAAAAGGCAAAATAACAATATCTGTGGTAGTAAATGTTGTCACCCAGAACCTAATGCACGTGAATGAATTCAGCACAAATACATTAAGATAAACTGATGATAGTTGTCCACACACAGGCACAGCATCATTGCTGTGATAGAGATTATCTGTGAAAGAAGTCAAGGAAACTATAATTTGAATATATATCTACACACTATCAGTTTTATGATAAGTATGAGCTATATATATCTGCCACACTCTGGATTCTAGTGTTTATATATGTAATTTATGGTTCCATTAGAAAATGCCATTTCTAAATCTACATTATCATAACTATGGAAGTTATGCTGGGCAGAGAATTCCCCTTGATTGGATTGCACTTTCATAATACTGTGAACAAAAAGAGTACTCAGATGGATTCTTTGCTATTCAAAGGCATCTTTCTAGGAATTGGGCATCCACAAGCTTCCATATTCATATGTCATAATAGATACCTCAGTGATGAACATCATCAAATCAAGGAAAATATATGCTGTGTTAAAACAAACTGAAAAGAACAAAATGGAAAAAATATACCACTGCATAAATAATGTGTATGTAAAAATTCAATCATAACTCTCAGAAGAAGCAAAGACAAGAGACTGTGACTGGAAATAAACTAGAAGTAGCAGAGAAGTTAAGGTGTGCACAGAAAACATATAACCTTTGCAGAAAAAAACTGAACATATCTGGAGAGCAGAGACAAACTTACTGCAGAACTAGCCATCTCTACTTTTGGCACTTCTATGAGTTTCTGTCTCTGGGAAAGGACTTGCTCTTATAACTCCTTGAAGATTTGTTTAAAAGTATCAGCAAACAGCATTCAGCTGTGCACAGTAGGCACAGCTTCAGAATCAGGAGACAACTCCTGTATTTGTTACACAGATACTCAAGAACATGGAAGAGATAAAATGGTAAGCTTCTCTGTTGTTTAGTTTAGTTGATCCGCTCTGCTTGGGATTTATGGATCTGCTCTATGCAACCCAGGCAAAGGAGAACCTAGGAAATGAAAGCTGACCCCAAGTGTCAGCGAAAAGACTTTAAAGAAGATCATGACCCTCACATTGTTTTTACTAGCAAGGTGCTGTGGTTGCTGAAGCTCAAGTGAAAGCAATTTCATCAAAGGGCACTAGGGCTCAAATTGACAGACTGGGCTGACATCTTCTTGGGACACATTATCTCTCAGATACATAGATAGAGAGATAGAGAGAGAGAGAGAGAGAGAGAGAGAGAGAGAGAGATACATATATATTATTTTGTATCCATGTCAACTTGCAGTAACTTCTAATTTTTAAGTTTTGAGTCAAGTACAAGACTTATTGGAATCTTTTCACTGGAAAGGAGAAAGCTCAATATGCATCATCCTTTAGATATTGTTCACTAACCAAGTGTCATTATGATACATTCTTTTTCACCTGTATACAGAGCCAGGGTACTGTGTGCCATGGGAACAGAGGTGATATGCACTGCCAAGTCCTGGATCCTAACATCAATAACACAGTCATGGCCCTATGCAGCAGCTCAGTCTGGTCAAAATCTTCGCTCCAAGTGGTAGCCCAGGACACTCAGATCATGATGACTCAGCAATCCTACTTTGTTACCCCATAAAGTAGGAAGTGAGTCCCTATTACTGAAGTCATGATTGTACATTTCAGGGCCCAACGACGCTGAGCTCACACTGACCTGAATGGCTCCAACATGAAAACTGGCTTTCTAGGTACCAGAAAGTACCATGCAGCCTTCCAAAGGAAGGAAGGAACCAACAGTACTACCCAGCTGTGACTCCTATCACTCACAGCAATAACTAGCATGAAATGATAATCTGATGGCTGCAAGAATACTAACTAACAGCTCTAACTGGGCTTGAGACCCACTCAACAAGCTGGAAAACATGCCTGGTATTGAAAGCATAGCTATCTGCTCAGTGCTACCAAAGTTAAGGATATTGGAGAATCTACAATGACTACTTTATGAAACAAGCATAATCCCTAAATACATTTTAAATATCTGTCCTTATGCATATAGATAAGTGAAGTCATCACCAATCATCAAAAAAAAAAGTCTTGTTGCAATAGAGTGTCCCTTCAGAATACTACATCCAATCAAAATCAAGAGATTTGGAGCCCAGCCCTAATGGCTACATCTACAAAACACTCCTGTACGTAAGGCTCATGTCAGAGAACCTGGCTATTAGGGACACAGTCCACCATGTCCAGATAACTCTGTAAGCATGACAAAAAATGAAGGACTCCCTGTCTCAGCAAAGCTTGCTCTTCTTGTTCTTACCTTAATTAGAGAGTGTCTCTAAGCTCAGATGCCTGAAGTTATTTAGAGGATGACCCTGAACAGAGCACCCTGAGAAGGCTGTATTTCTCAGCTCTATGTCCTACTCTTACTTCTTGCCCATATGATAATTAGGTGCTATATCATGAACAATCAGGCCTTGCCAAATGTAACCCTAAGAAACTTTATATACCTTATCTTAGAACATTAAAATAAGCTGTCTCCCTGAAGCTGACTGCAAGATGTTTTTTTTCCATTACATTCACAGCCATCCAAACCCTGCTCATTGATTCTGCTCCCTTTCCCCTTGTGGGCTGTTAGCCAATGACACCCAAAGAAAAGGAGACCCACAGGCTCAGGATAAACTTTAAAAAATTAATTAAATAAAAAAGAATCATTATACAGACTGAGCAGGTTTAATTTAGGAAAGAGAGAGTTTGTGACAGAGACAGAGACAGAGAGAATTAATTTAAAAAGGAGTCTATGGATTTGAAAGAGAGAAAGACTGGCATATAAGAAGTGTCTCCTAATACTTCTAATATTTTCAAACAATTCCACTCCCTGGTGACTAAGAATTCATCAAAATTGAGTTCAAGGCCAGCCTGGTCTATAGAGAGAGTTCCAAAACAGCCTTCAAAACAAGACAGTGAACCCCAGTATTGGTAAAAAACAGATATCAAAAGTCTCCCAATCAAAAAAATTCCCAGGGCCAGATGCTTTCAGTGCAGAATTCTCCCAGAAATTCAAAGAACACCCAATACCAAAACTCCTCAAATTGTTCAAACAATAGAAGCAGAAGGTTCTTTGCCAAACTCTTCTTACAAGGCTACAATTACCTTGGGACACAAACCACACAAAGACACAATTAAGAAGGAGAACTACATACCAATATTCCTCATGAACATTGATGCCAATTTACTCAATAAAATACTGGCAAATCAAATCCAAAAAGACATCAGAAAACTCATCCAACATGATCAACTAGGCTTCATTCCCAGGGATGGTTCAACATATGATAATCCATCAATGTAATCCACCATATAAACAAACTGCAAAACAAAATTCACATGATCATCTCACTAGATGCTGAAAAAGCCTTTGACAAAATCCAACACTTCTTCAGGATAAAGGTCTTGGAGATACCAGGGATAACAGGAACATATCTGAAGATACTAAAAGCAATGTACAGCAAACCAACAGCCAACATCAAACTAAATGGAGAGAAACTTAATGTAATTCCTCTAAAATCAGGAACAGGACAAGGCTGTCCACTCTCTCCATTACTCTTCAATATTAGACATGAATTTCTAGCTACATCAATACTTCAACAAAAGGAGATCAAGGGGATACAAATTGGAAAGGAAGAGGTCAAACTTTCACTATTTGCAGATGATATAATAGTTTCCATAAGTGACCAAAAAACTCTATCAGGGAACTCCTACAACTGATAAATACCTTCAGAAAAGTGGCAGGATACAAGATAAATTCATGAAAATCAGTAGTCCCACTATATAATAATGACAAAAGGGCTAAGAAAGAAATAAGAGAAACATCCCCCATTACAATGGCCACAAACAACTTAAAATACTTGCAGGTAACACTGACCAAACAAATTAAAGATCTATATCACAAGAGCTTTGAGGCTTTATATAAAGAAATTAAAGAGGACACCAGAAAATGGAAAGATCTCCCATGCTCGTGGATAGGTAGGATCAACACAGTAAAAATGGCAATCTTGTCTAAAGTAATATACAGATTTAATGCAATCCCCATTAAAATCCCAGCACAAGTCTTCACAGACCTTGAAAGAATAATAATCAACTTTATATGGAAAAACAAAAACATTGAATAGCCAAAACAACCCTGTTCAACAAGGCAATGTCTGGAGGTATTCCCATCCCTGACTTCCAACTGTATTGCAGAGCTATAGTTCTGAAAACAGCTTGGTGCTGGCACAAAAATAGAGACATAGACCAACAGAATTAAACTGAACACCCCAACGTTAACCCGCACACCTATGAACACCTGATTTTGACAAAGAATCTAAAACTATACAATGGAAAAAAGAAACCATTTTCAACAAATGGTGCTGGCATAATTGGATGCTGGCATGTAGAAGACTGCAGATAGATCCATGTCTATTGCCAAGCACAAAACGTAAGTCCAAATAGATTAAAGACCTCAACATAAATCCAGCCACACTAAACCTCTTAGAAGACAAAGTGGGAGGTACCCTTGAATAAATTGGTACAGGAGCAACTTCCTGAACATAACTACAATAGCACAGACACTAATATCAAAAATTAATAAACTGGACCTCCTGAAACTGAGGGCCTTCACTAAGACAAAGGACACAGTCAGCAAGTCAAAAAGGCAAGGCACCGATTGGAAAAAGATATTAACTAACAAAGAACTCAAGAAACTAGTCTCTAATACACCAAAGGATCCAATTAAAAAGTGGTATACAGAACTAAATAAATAATTCTCAATAGAGAAATCTAAAATGGCTGAGAGACACTTGAGAAAGTGTTCAACATCCTTAGCAATCCGGGAAATGCAAAGAAAACAACTCTGAGATACGATCTCACCCCTGTCTGTTGAGTGAAGACTTTTCCTTGCTAGCCGCTTTGATTTTTCCCCACCAGTTGCCTGAGCTCTGCCTCATTGCAGTCCCCAAATGAACACGTAGGACACTCTATTAATTGTAAAGCTTTTGGCTGTTTGCTTGTTTCTTACTGGCTATCGTGGATTTAAGTATTTAACCCATCTAACTATTTTTCTTACCAGAGAAATGGTCTGGACTTTTTACCCTTATGGCGGTTACATCTTGGCTCTCTGTGTTTATCTCTCCCAGAATCCTTCTCGACTTCTAGTCCCACATATCTTGTTTCCCTATTGGCCAACATTGTTTTATTGCCATATACACAGGACTTCCCCATCATCTCCTCTTTTCTGTCTAAACAAAAGAAAGGTCTTAACTTTTAACATAGTCAAATTAAATGTAACAGAAGAGCTATCAAGCAAGAACACAGCTACAATATTTTGTTTATCATCATTCTGCCCAGAGCTTCAGACCAGAGCTTCAATCAACACTAGAACTCCAGTCAGGAATTTCAACCGAGCATCTCCTAACAAAAAGAGACTGTCTGATCTACTGGAGATTTTGTTACACTAACATTTTTCTTCTCACAAGTCTCTATGAGATTGTCACAGTCCCATCTCAGCAGGAAGTAATTTCAAGAATTCCACGACCCCTCTCCCTACTATTAATATTACAGGATAGTTTATAACTTTTAGTGTTAGTTTTCAATTATTTTAGAGTTGGGATAGGAAGGAGGTGTTCAGACTTGGGTGTTTCTTACAGATAAGTTTAAGTTTAGATGGGATAGATGTTTGATACATTTTGATCATTGTCACAGTTACTTGTTTTAAGTTTAAATATTCCTTTTAGACTAAAGGGGGAATCGTAGGAGGAAACAGTGCTCCGCCATTTGCCAGGTGGCATATTAGAGGTGCATACAGATGAGGTAATAAAAGGACAGTTTACCGCACCACTAACCACACCCACTTTAGGCATGACTAAAAACGTATACGGACATAGTCAGGGAACTACATCACTAGCCAGGCACATATTTGGGCTTTCCTAGGGGTGTGTACAGAGAAAGGAAAAAAAGACTGAGCAGCAGAAGTCTTATCCTCTTTTCAGCTTCCAGTTGTGGGGAAGGAAAATTACTCGGCTCATCTGGGTTACTTGTTTTTCTCTTGTGAGTAATTTCTACAATAATTACTTACTAATACTTTCAGTAAGTGTGCCATTTATCATTGCAGTATCACCTTTCAGATTGGCTAAAATCAAAAACTCCAGTGGCAGTTTATGCTGGAGAGGATGCAGAGAAAGGAGAACACTCCTTAACTGCTGGTGGGAGTGCCAACTTGTACAGCCACTGTGGAAATCAGTATGGAAATTCCTCAGGAAAATGGAAATCAGTCTACCACAAGGCCCAGTAATTCCACTCTTTGGCATATACCCAAAAGATGCACATTCATACAACAAGGACATCTCTTCCACTATGATCATAGCAGCAATATTTGTGATAGCCAGAACTTGGAAGCAAACAAGATGCCCCCCAACTGAAGAGTGAATAGAGAAAATGTGATACACAATGGAGTAGTACTCAGTGGGGAAAAATACAATGGAATTTTGAAATTTGCATAAAAATGGACAGTACTAGAAGAAACCATTCTGAGTGAGGTAACCTAGTTGCAAAAAGAGAAACATGGTTTGGATGCACTCATATATGGATTTTAGACATGGATCAGGGTAGTGCCAGCATATAATACCACTGCCAGAGAGTCAGGGAAAAAGAACCTTCAGCCAGTGACTGATGGAAGCAGAGCCAGACACCCACAGCTAAACACTGAAATGAACTCCTGGAATCCAGTGACATATAGGAAGAACTTATGAGCAAAGGAGTTAAAACTGGACTGGTTTAACCCACAGAAACAGTTGACCTGAACAAAGGGGAGCTCTTGGATCCCATATTGAAGGCTATGTGGAAAGCATGGGACTGACCCAGATCCAGAATGTAGATGTCCTTGAGGAGGCCTAGGTAATCTATGGGGCATTGGGAAGTATTTATCTGGCATACAAATGGGCTTTGACTGTCAATCCTACAAAGAGGGATACTCTCTTAGCCTGGAGTCCTGGGGAAGGCCTAAGACCTGCCCTGGATGAAATGGCAGACTCTGGAAATGCGCCATTGAGGGCCTCACCCTCCATGGGGATTGGAGTGGAGACTGAGTGGGGACTGGGAGGCCTGTTGTAGGGGTGGGGATGAGGGGAGGGAGACTGAGCTAGGATTGACATGTGAAACAAGCTTGTTTCTAACTTAAAACTTAAAAAATGGAAGAAAGAAAAATGCATAGCCCTATTATATATAGAAGATAAATGGGCTGAGAACAAATCAGAGAAACATCTTCCTTTACAATAGCCACAAACAATATAAATACCTTGGGTTAACACTAACCAAACAAGTATATCGTAAGAACGTTCAGTCTTTAAAGAATGAAATTAAAGAATATACCAGAAAATGGAAAGATCTCCCATGCTCTTGGATAGGTAGGATCAACATAGTAAAAATGGCCATCTTGCCAAAAGCAATCTACATATTCAATGCTATCCCCATCAAAATCCCAGCACAATTCTTCACAGACCTTGAAAGAACAATTCTCAATTTTATATAGAAAAATAAAAAACCCAGGATAGCCAAAACATCCCTGCACAATAAATTAACTTCTGGAGGCATCACTATGCCTGAATTCAAGCTCTATTATAGAGCTTGGTATTGGCACAGAAATAGATAGATAGACCAGAGGAGTCAAATTGAAAACCCTGATATTGATACACACCTACAAAAACCTGATTTTTGAAAAAGAAGCTAAAATTAAACAATGAAAAAAGAAAGCATGTCAACAAATGGTGCTGACATAACTGGAGGCTGACAAGTAGAAGACTGCAGAAAGATTCATATCTATCACCATGCACAAAACTTAAGACCAAATGGATCAAAGACCTCAACATAAATCTAGCCACACTGAAACTCTTAGAAGATAGAGTGGGAAGTACACTTGAACAAACTGTACAGGAGACTGCTTCCTGTACATAACACCAGTTTCATAGAAACTGAGATCAACACTTAATAAACTAGACCTCCTGAAACTGAGAAGCTTCTGTAAGGCAAAGCACACAGCCAACAAGACAAAAAGGCAACCCATAGAATTGGAAAAGATATTCACCCATCCCACATCTGAGAGAGGGTTGATTTCCAAAATATACAATGAAATAAAGAAGCTACATACCAAAACACCAAAAAATCCAATTAAAAAGTGAGTTACAGAACTAAATAGAGAATTCTCAATAGAGGAATGTAAAATGGCTGAAAGACACTTAAGAAAGTGTTTAACATCCTTAGCCATGAGGAAAATGCAAATAAAAAGAACTCTGAGATACAATCTTACTCCTGTCAGAATGACTAAAATAAAAAACACCAATGACAGTTTATGCTAGAGAGAATGTGGAGAATGGGGAACACTTCTCCACTCCTGGTGGGACTGCCAACTTGTAGTCACTGTGGAAATCAGTATGGAGATTCCTCAGAAAAGTGGGAATCAGTCTACCACAAGACAGAGCAATTCTCCTCTTAGACAGATACCCAAAATACTCACATTCATACAACAAGGAAATATGTTCCACTATGTTCATAGCAGCATTATTTGTAATAGCCAGAACCTGGAAGCAGCCTAGATGCCCCTCAAATGAAGATTAGATAGAGAAAATGTGATACAGTTACACAATGGAGAACTTCTCAGTGGGAAAAAACAATGGAATCTTGAAATTCGCAGGCAAATGGATTGAAATGAAAGAAACCATCCTGAGTGTGGTAACCCGGTTACAAAAAGACAAACATGGTATGTACTCACAGAATGACTGCAGATTCCCAATCCCACTACACACACCTCCTATGAAGCCCACAGACTATCCCTACTTTTCCTTCTATTCCCACCTCATCACTCAGTCAAAAGACACAAGTCTGTCAGATACACCTTGCTCAACCACAGTCTATTATAAGACTACCATGGATTAAAGGTGGATATCATCAGCAGAAATCTTATGAAATCATGGAGACTGAACAACTCTCTATTCAATGAAAAAATGGGTCAAGACAAAAATAAAAAAGAAACCAAAGACTTCCTAGAATTCAACAAAAATGAATACACAATATACCCAAATTCATGGGAAACAATGGAAAGAGGAAAGGTCATAGCACTATAAACATGGAGAGCTCTCATGATAATAACTTAACAGTACACCTAAAAGCTCTATAACAAAAAGAAGTACACCCAAGAGGCTAGATGACAAAAAAACTATCAAATTGATGGCTGAAATCAATAAAATGGAACAAAGAAAACAATACAACAAACCAATGAAACAAAGAGCTGATTATTTGAGAAAATCAATAAAAGAGACAAACCCTTATACAAACTAACTAAAAGACAGAGAGAAAATATCCAAATTGACAAAATCAGAGACAAGGCAGGGAATATTACAACAGACATTGAAGAAATCCAAGGAATCATAAGGACATATTTTAAAAACCTTTAGAAAATCTAAAAGAAATGGATAATTTTCTCAATAGGTACCACTTACCAAAGTTACATCAAGATCAGATAAACAAATAAAGTAGACCTATAACACCTAGTGAAGTAGAAGCAGTCATTAAAAGTCTCCCAAAAAAATGTCCAAGGCCAGACGTTTTTTATTTATTTATTTTTATTTTTAAGTTTAAATTAGGATTGGAAACATGGTTGATTCACAAGTCAGTTCCAGGTCACTCTCCCTTTCCCTGCACTCCTCCCGTGCCATCCCCCAATTCCCCCATTATCCCCTCATTTCCCCAGGGAGTGTAAGGCCCTCCATGGGGGTGTCCATAGTCTGTCACATCATCCAGAGCAGGGCCTAGAACCTCCCCCAAGAATTCAGGATGAGTAGGAATCTCACATTGTTGGATGGTGTTGGGGAAGTCCTGTGTATATGTCAATAAATTACTGCTGGCCAATAGGAATCTAGATAGGTGGGGCTAGGAGTCCAGGAGGATTCTGGGAAGGAGAAAGACAAGAGAGTCAACATGTGACGCCATGGGGGTAGGACGCCGGGAACTATTCTCCGGTAAGAAACATACTTAGATTAACAATTATGGGGTAATTACTTAAGGCAGAGCTAGCCAGTAAGAGACAAACAAGGCCAAGAGCTTCATAATGAATATAGCCTCCTGTGTGTTTATTTGGGACTCATGCGGATCTAGAACCAGGCTGGCGCGGCAGAGCCCAGGCGACTGGCGGGGGATAAACCAAATCGGCAAGCAAGGAAAAAGCTTCTCTTAACAGAATGGTTGTCAGGAGTGGGATCATGAATTTCCACGCAAAATAACAAAAGCTTTAAAGGAATTTTAGAAACAGAAGAACGGAGAGAAGCACAGATTATTGGCATTTTTCTCAGGTGTGCTCTGTTTTGCTATCGACAAGCCGAGATTCACGTGGCTCGTTTACCGGAGTCTTCCTGACTCAGCATAAAAAGAAAAAAAAAAACCAGCAAGGTTGTTTTAAGAGACTCTGCTACCGATTGAAAGGGGTGTACGTACAGCTGGAAGTGGCAGCTTTTGCTGGAGGTCAGCATGGACTGAGGCGGTAACCTGGAGTCACGCTTACGCCCGCCATCTTGAAACGGCAGTTTAAAACAGCCGCGGTTTTACAGATAAGACACGTGGCCAGAAAAACATAAAGATTTACAGTAAAGTCAGACTTGGATAAAGAAAAACTTCTAAAGGTTTACAGTGTGTTTAAAAATATATGTGAGATTGAGAGAGAAACTGAAACGACAAAGTGGTAAATAAATACAAAAGCCAGCATTGTGGTGGCGCACGCCGGTAGGATTGCTCCAGAGGCAGAGGCAGGCAGGTTTCCAAAGAGAAACCCTGTCTCAGAGAAAAATAAATAAAAGTGAAAGAAATAAAGTAATAATAGATAAATAAATAAGCCACGTAAAGATGGAAAATACACAGAGAGTCTGGATACTGTACGCTATTGTGTTTTTCAGTTTTTTGCTTGCTCAGGAAGGAACTGCTGCTAAAGTACACTTGATTATAAATGCTACTAAATTAATCCAACTTCTATCTTTTGAAAATGCCTTGACTTCAAAATTTAAGTATAAGGATATGTTACTTGGAAAAGGAGATTTTGCTTATGTTTCTACAGAAAATGAAAAGCTGAGGATTCCTTCCAGTCTTCTGTGGTTTGACGAACCAAGACACCCGGAAGCAGTGGACTAGGTGTTCCAACTATTGAGACAGCTAAGATGATGCAGCTTTATAGACCCCGAAAATACGGACTTATACAGGTTTCTGAGTTTTGTCATGATCCCCATGGTATGAACAGTGCCCCCTTCCAGCATGAAGCAGTTTGGAATGAGCGACGTCCCAATTCCCATCTTGTTTATAAATCTTTGTTTTCATTTAAATAGGATTGTTTATAATTGGCTAGTGATCACAGCCAATCCTTTTTAATGGTAAAAAAGGGAGTTATGGTATGGGTATTGTTTTTCATTTATGGATACAAATTCAAGGTTAATTTTGTGATAAGTATATTTCTCCTCTTGACTAAGTATTGTACTTATACTGTTCTTTTAAAATGTAATGCATAATTAAATACAGACAATAGATAGTTACTTATAATAGTTAGAATTTATAGTTAGGTAAGTTAGGTTTTCTAGATATACAAAAATATATTTGAGATGGACAGTCTTCAAACCTCTCAAAGACCTTCAGAACATGACATTTAAAATGGTTTAGGGTTTGTCTTGACAATGAGAAATGTCTGCTCCTGGCAGCACCAATTACGTCTGAGAGGAAGATGGGCATCGAAGAAACTTGTTATAAAGTTTGCTTTCAACATGGCAAGATTAGCCATTTGGGCAAGAAACTGCTCTTGCCTAGATTGTTTGACTGTTGTTGTATCATCTGGACATGCAGGACCCACAGGAAAGTGACTACTGAACTCAGTCTTACAGGGTTCCTGCTTGATGAAGAGTCTACGAGACTTTCTGCAGGACAAAGAAAAACGACTGACAGACTGCCAACGCAGATGGACAGTTTGAAATTTCCTGCTTTGCTGAGAAGTGTTCCAGACACATTGTGGCCTATGGGCTGAAGATGGATGCCCCAACGTTACAGAGGAACTTCAGGTGACTGTCCAGGCAGTAAGATATCTCTGTTAATCCTAGTGTTTATATATTATCCTTCTGTGGTCTTTGATGGAGTTGAAGACAGATAGTTATAATTATAGTTTTCCTTAGTTATGATAAAAGATAAGCTACATATAGGACTTTGGACTCACAAGGATGGGATGGATGATATTTTCTTTAGATCTTGCTAAATGTTAATAGACAAAATGTTGTAACTGTGTTCTTACTTGATAACTATTCTGTCATATACAATTTGACTATGTTAAAGTTAAGACCTTTCTTTTCGTTTAAACAGAAAAGAGGAGATGTTGGGGAAGTCCTGTGTATATGTCAATAAATTACTGCTGGCCAATAGGAATCTAGATAGGTGGGGCTAGGAGTCCAGGAGGATTCTGGGAAGGAGAAAGACAAGAGAGTCAACATGTGACGCCATGGGGGTAGGACGCCGGGAACTATTCTCCGGTAAGAAACATACTTAGATTAACAATTATGGGGTAATTACTTAAGGCAGAGCTAGCCAGTAAGAGACAAACAAGGCCAAGAGCTTCATAATGAATATAGCCTCCTGTGTGTTTATTTGGGACTCATGCGGATCTAGAACCAGGCTGGCGCGGCAGAGCCCAGGCGACTGGCGGGGGATAAACCAAATTGGCAAGCAAGGAAAAAGCTTCTCTTAACAGGATGGGAGTCGAAAGTCCACTTGTATACCCAGGATAAATACTGATCTACTGCCCAAGGCTCAATAGATTACCTAGGCCTCCTCTCCAACACCCCCATTCAGGAGGTCTTGATCAGTCCCATGCTGGATTCCCAGGCATCAGCTTGGGATTCAAGAGTTAACCCTTGTCAGGTCAGCTGTTTCTGGGGGTTAAACCAGCCCAGTCTTAATCCCTTTGGTCATCATTCCTCCCTCTCTGTTACTGGCTTTCTTGAGTTCAGCTCAGTGTTTAGCCGTGGAAGTGTGCCTATTCTTCCATCAGCCACTGGATGAAGTTTCTGTTTCCCAGATGCCCTGGCCATGGCATTGCAGGCTGGCACTCCACAGATCTATGTCTAAAATCCATATATGAGAAAGTGCATGTCATGTTTCTCTTTTTGTGACTGTGTTACCTCACTCAGGATAGTTTCTTCTAGTGTCATACATTTGCCTGCAAATCTCAGGATTCCATTCTATACCTCCATTGGGTAAATATACCACATTTTCTCTATCCATTCTTTGGTTGAGGGGTATCTAGGTAGCTTCCAAGTTCTGGCTATTACAAATAATGCTGCTATGAACACAGTGGAACAGACATTATTGTTGTATGAATGGGCATCTTTTGGATATATGCCTAGGAGTGCAATTGCTGGGTCTTTTTTGTTTGTTAGTTTTTAATTTTTTATTTTAATTTTAAATAGCTTGTTTTACCTGTCAATCCCAGTTCCCTCTCCCTCCCCGCCTTCTGCACTCTCCATCCCCCCCAGCCTCCCACCATATTGCCAATTCCTTCCACATAGGGGATATCTAGAATCTGTCATTTCACTCAGGGTAGGGTCCAGGCACTCCCCTAAGAGTCCAGGCAGAGAGAGCACCCCTCTTTGTGCTATGGGCACAGGATATCTGTTTGTATTCCAGGGATAAACACTGATCCACTGCTCAGGGCCCCATAGGTTGCCCAGGCAGATTCCAACTAAGTGTGTTTCATTGGTGTTTTGCCTGCATGTATATCTCTGTGAGGGTCTCAGGTCTTGTAGTTACAGACAATCATTAGCTGCCATGTGGGTGCTGGGAATTGAACCTGGGTCCTGTGGAAGAGCAATCAGTGCTCTTAACCACTGCATCTCTCCAGACCCAGATTCAAACTAAATGAAGCACAAGAATCTTATGCATGCTTTCATCAAATTGCATCAGCAGTTAGAAAGAGGGTGTTCACTAACTGAAGAGTAGGCTCGATTGGTAGTTAAGGAGTGTCTGTCCTTCGTGTGTAAAAGTTAATATCATGACTATACCAGTTATGCCATGATGCTCTGAGGATTATTGCCAAAGCCTATCAGGCACCTGGATGTTTGGTAGGGTGAAATATGTTCATGTCATTGTTGACGCCTAGTCATTGCTCATTTTGATGTTCCCCTATCAAGAGAAGCACTTAAGGATGTTATTTGAAATGGTTTTATTCAGAGCTTTTGCTGTTTTTAGGCCTCTGTAAAATGCTAAAATCTGGCAATGCTTCTGTATATACTGCAACCCTTTTCACGAACTTTGTGAACATTATGCTGTAGCTCACAGCACAGGCATTCCATGTAACCATCAGGGTCAGTCTTCTGTGAAAAGAACTAATGGACAACTTAGACACCATTTGAAAATAAAGGTGGAGACGTAGGATATCACCACTACTACTCACAATAATTTGTCTTCTATTTTATAAACTTTAATTTTCTTTGATTTGGGCAAAGATGGCTTTACTGCCACAGGATGTTTTGGGGTCCCTCTGAAAAAAATCAGGGTCAAGGTCCTTTGGAGAAATGTTGTCAGGACAACTGATGCAATCATTCCCTGGAGCTGACACTCTTTGTGTTTATCCTCAGGGTACTGAAAATCCAGTGTGGATACCTGAAAGACTAACTTGACCATTGGAAGATGGACAAAGAAGTTCTAAAACTTCACCTGAAGAAAAGAAAGAAAAAAATAAAAAAGAAAGAAAGCTTGGGGACAAAGTGCTTCAGCCAAGAACAGAGTCTCCTGACTGACAAAGACTCAAATGAATAAACTAGTGACAAAGAGAAAAGACTTGGGGAAATCTCCGAGGAAGGGTGCCTGTAGAATTGTTTCTTGCTATGTTGCCTCTGTTAAATGCATCTATTATTGCTGATTATATGTCCTCCAGACAAAGACAGTCACAAGACCATGTATTCATTGATGTTCAGGCTTTGCATGATGAAATATTAAGTATTCAACATTCAAAGTTAAAGGAGTCATCCTCCTTCATGGTTCTATACATCATACCAAAGGTTTTTTGGTCATTATTTTTCTGTCTCTAATTGGAATTCTAAACTGTAGTCCATAGGAATGTCTCTAGAAATATTCTTCTAGGTTATGTTGGGCAGCATTATATCATTGAGATTTACTACTTCATGGCTGATTTAAAGATGAATTTTGAGATCCCACAGAACACCTGTGGTGGCCACATAGATCTCAATGTGTGAGGCAGGTGACCACCTCAATTGCTATCAGAACTAAAGTCCAGCACTTCAAGTATGTCAACCCCAACACCTACCCCATTTATGAGCTGTTAGACCTAAGGAGGAGCCAGTGGCTGCAGAACCAGATCACATCATCATCATCACCACCACCACCACCAAAAATAAAAACCTGAAGCATGGCTGTGATCAAAAAAACTTAACTCCAGATTTATGATGCTTCAGAGACCAGAGGCCAGACCAATGACTCATGGCAATGAGTGTAGAGCTCTGTTGGAAAAAAAACTACACTGAGTGATGTACTACAGTTTCCAATGCCACTGTAATGAATTAATTTTCTATACAGGGTTGGGAAAGATGGAGGAACAGAGAAGTCCATACACTGTGGAGAGAGGCTGAACCATGTCCATGTCCATGTCCACAGTCTGAGCTACCCCCAGACACCATGTTGATGTCTGTGGCCCCTGCTGCCACCAGTGGCCTTATCTGGTCCTTAATCCTGCTGCATTCCAGGACCCATGTTGAAGTCCATGACCCGTGTCATCACTGAAGGCCATTCAGTTGCCCATGGTCTTTTCTGCCACCTGAAGCCATGTTGATGTCCAAGGGCCATGATACCATAACGTTGCTGGAATCCATGCAAATGTAAGGAGCCTATTCTGCCATCTAGACCATAATGATTTCCAGTGTCCATGCTGCCACCAAGGGCCATTGTCAGGGGCCTCAGGCATAAGACCAATTTGGCAGCATCACTTCCTCATAGAGAAGACGTGACCCAAGACCACCTTGCTGCCTCTTCTGACATAAAACAAATTCTAAGAAACAGGCCTGGGGCTCATCTGTCAGTTAAAGATTAGCTTAATAGGAAAACTATAGAGTCCTCAGGAGATAGGCTTGGGCAATAGTAAATTGTAATAGATAGGGCTGACCCTGCTGTCAGGGTACCAAGCAACACAGGAGGTTCTACCCCTGTCCTCTTGCCCTGCAGATTAGGTTACCAGGCAACACAGGAGACCACCTCGACCACTGACCTCTTGCCCTGACAGCATACTTGCAGCTGCAGTATACCCCCATTCCTTCCCCTCCCCACTTACCCTATATAGATAACTTAGGGATGAATAAAAGCTGTCACCTTGATCAGATTCCTGTCTTGGTGTCCTATTTTGTATCTCCTCTCCTCCATCTTTCTCCTGGGTGTCCTCTAGTCACCATGTTGAATGTCCCGTGGTTCATGGCAGGCCAAGTTTGGATGTGTAGTCGTGCCGCCACCAGGAGCTGAGTTGATGTATGTGACCGGAGTTTAATGTTCGTGGTCTGTGCTGCCACCTGTAGTCATGTTGCTGTTCATGGCCCAGTCTGCCACCAGGAGCCATGTTGGTGTCCTTGGCCAGTACTGCCACCAGAGACCATTCTGAAGATTGTGACACAAAGTGACGCCAGAGGCCAGGAGAAAATCCATGTTCCGTGCTGATGCCAGATGTCCAGGTGGAAGTCAGGTTGTGTGTTCCCACTGACTACAAAGGCAAGGAGGTGGTATTGATGACAGTTGAGAAAGAGACATGTAGAAGACAAAAGAACAACCTAGACAGGAAGCTGTAAAGGGAAGCATCATTCCCAAATAAACATACAGGAGGCTATATTAATTATGAAGCTGTTGGCCTTGCTTGTTTCTTACTGGCTAGCTCTCACTTAAGTGTTTGAGGCCAGGCTGGAACGATAGCCTCTGAAACAATACAGAGAAACCCTGTCTCATAAAAACCTAAAAAAAGGAAGCTGAAGTTGTATACAGAAGACAGACAAGTCCAAATATGCAGCACTTAGTCTTCCTAGCTGGTGAAGATATTGCCAGTGTGTGACAAAGTAGAGTTAGTGAAAAGACATCTTTTAAAGTTGTGTTAAGATTCATAGAGAATAACTCTTAAAACCACAAAGGAAGTAAAATTGTTACTATCCCCACAAGAAAAAAATCATAACAGTTACATAAACTGGGTGGAGAGAGATGGGAGAGGTTCTTCACCAGATCATTGCTATTTATAGGTATGAGCTGTTTATTTACTGTATTGCACTGTAATATGCTGGGGAAACAGAAGTGCTACTGGAAACATCTAGTGTTTAGACTTTTAAGTGCATAATAGACTTGGTGTGGGAATGCATAGCTTTAATCCCAGGTTCAGGCAGGTGAATCTTGTGAGTTCCAGGACAGCCAAGGAGGGCTACATAGACTTTATCTCAAAACAGTAAGAAAATGTGCATAATGGACTGGTGGGATGGTTCAGCAGGTAAAGGCACTTGCCATCCAGCTGGTGACCTGAGTCTGTTCTCCATGATTCACATTATAAAAGGAGAAAACTGATTCACAAATTGTCTTATAGCCTCCATACAAATACAGAGGCATGCATGTGCCCACATGTACTTATTAATAAATATAAAAAATGCACATGGTAAATATAGAGGGTTAACATTTTCTAAGGATTATTATTTCATAGGAATGGATAGGGGTGTGTGGAATTGTTACACACTCATATATGGATTTTAGACATGGATCAGGATAGTGTCAGTCTGCACTTCCACTGACAGAGAGTCTGGGAAACAGAGAAGAGGAATGAGGCAACAGCTTCTGAACAGATTTGGAACACATCCGAGAGGTGGGTGGGGAGTGGGAGCTGGGAAAAAGAGAGGGGGAGAAGAGGAAGAGATAGTAGGTCATGGAGGATCAGAAAGGTTGAGTGGGGGGTAAAATAGGGGGAGAACAGGATGAGAAATACCATAATGGAGTCATAGTTTAGAAGAAAGATCTGGCACTGGTGAGACCTCTAGTGATCTAAAGGGATGACACCAACTGGCAAGCTAAACAATAGTGGAGAGACCACCTTAAATGACCATTCCTGTTAAGAACTTGATGTCTACACTATATGCCATCCTAGAACCTTTGACCAGTGAATGATGGAAGCAGAGGCAAACACCCATAGTTAAATACTGAACTGAATCCCTGGAACCCAATGACAGAGAGAGAGGAGTTATAAGTAAATTGGCAAAGAATGGGCTGGCGAAACCAGCAGAGACAGCTGATCTGAACAAGGGGGAGATCTTGGACCCCAGACCGACAGCTGGGAGGTCAGCATGGGACTGATCCAGATGCCCTGAGTATAAGAGTCAGTGAAGAGGCCTGAGTAATCTATGGGGCACTGGACAGTGGATCAGTGTTTATCCCTGGCATACAAATGGTCTTCGTGTGTCCATAGCACAAAGAGGGATACTCTCTCAGCCTGGACTCTTAGGGGAGTGCCTGGACCCTGCCCTGAGTGAAATGACAGACTCTGGATATCCCCTATATGGAAGGAAGTAGAGATAGGGTGGGAGGCTGGAGGGGATTATGGGTGGTGCGCGAGGATAGGTGGGAGAGGGAACTGGGATTGACATGTGAAGCAAGCTATTTAAAATTAAAGTAATAAAAAAAGAAAGAAGTTTCAGGTGCTCCCCCCCAAAAAAAGAAAAGTAAAAAGAAAAGGTGCCTCTTGAACATACAATTGCTAAGCCATGTCTGGACAGTGTGAGTTGATGCATGTTGCTAGGCTGACTGGAGCAGCAGAGAGGTTCACAGGACGAGATCTGCAGTGCTATGCTGTGTTGAGATTGACAGCCTGAGGAACCATGTGGCAGGTGCATCTTTGGTGCTCCATAGGAATACATTTATTGAGCAGGAACACCTTCATATTGTAGTATATAGATTGGATGATAAACTTAAGAATGCTGTATTTAGTTGTTCTGTTGCATTGTGGGAATGCAGAATCTTAAATGTAACTCCGTCAGTACTTCTATCTACAAGCCTGCTGCCATTTTTGTCTTCTATGAAATTTTTGTTGCCAAGGAAGAGAGTTTAAAGGTTTTGTCTAACAAACTGAGATGGCATGGTGCAATCTTGGTTATCAAAATACTCATGTAGCATGGGATTTTTAATTGGTGAATGTTCACAATGTGGGGAAAAGCTTGGTACATACTGTATAGTCACAACTCCCAATTCCCTAAATGTATGTACACTCACAGCATCTAGAAGGACACATAAAGCTGAATTGCTTGTGAGTGGGAGACTGTTCTTGGCTTCTTGTGTTTTGTTTCCTGTAATGCACATACCACATAATAAATAATAGCTTTTAAAAGCTTTCTTTTTTAAAGGATGCTGAAGTATAGCTCTCTACAACCCTATACAATAAAGGAAATTCTGGAGGCATCACCATCCCTGACGTCAAGCTCTATTATAGAGCTGTAGTCCTGAAAACAGCTTGGTATTTGCACAAAAATAGACAGGTAGAACAATGGAATCGATTTGAAAACCTGGATATTAACCCACACAAGTATGAACATCTGATCTTTGACAAAGAAGCTAAAAATATACATTGGAATAAAAAAAGCATCTTCAACAAACAGTGCTGGCATAACTGGAGGCTGGCATGTAGAAGATTGCGGATCGATCCATGTTTAACGTCATGCACAAAACTTAAGCCCAAATGGATCAAACACCTCATCATATATCCAGCCACACTGAACCTCTTAGAAGAGAAAGTGGGTGGTGCCCTTGAATGAATTGGTACAGGAGACAGTTTCCTGAATATAACACTAGTAGCACAGAGAGTGAGATCAACAATTAATAAATGGGACCTACTGAAGCTGAGGGGATAATGGGGGCGTTGGGAGAGGGAATGGGAGGAGGGGAGGGAAAGGGAGATGGACCTGGAACTGATTTGAGAAGCAACCCTGCTTCTAATCTAAATTTAAACTTAAAGATAAGTAATAATAAAAAATAAATACAAGAATCAAAGAGGGTGCCAGAAAGATGGCTCAGTGTGTTAGAAAGAGAGAACTGCCCCCCCCACAAGTTGAACTCTGACCTCCACGTTTGTCCTTCAGCATGTACCCCCACCATCTCTAAGTATGAGTGTAATAAAATTTTAAAAGAAAAAAAAGAAAATCTGTACTCCACATAATTTGAAAATTTAAAGGAAATGGGCAATTTCCTGGATAGATATCATTTGCCAAAACTAAATCAAGAGCAGATAAACAATCTAAACAGAACTACAACTCCTAATGAAATAGTAGTCATCAAAAGTATCCCAAACAAAAAAAGGCCAGGTCCAAATGTCTTCAATGTAGAATTCTACAAGAAATTCAACAAACAGCTAATTCCAATACTCCTCAAAGTATTCCACACAATAGAAGCAGGAGGCTCACTGCCAAACTCTTTCTATGAGGCTACAATTATCTTGATACCCAAACCACACAAAGACAGAACTAAGAAAGAGAACTATATACCAATTTCCCTTATGAATATCGATGCAAAAATACTCAATAAAATACTCGCAAACCGGATTCAAGAACACATCAGAAAAATCATCCACCATGATCAATCAAGCAGGGATGTTTCAACATTAGAAAATCTATCAATGCAATCCTCCATATGAACAAACTGTGACAGAAAAACCACATGATCTTCTCACTAGATACTGAAAAAGATTTTGACAAAATGCAGCACCCCTTCATGACAAAGGTCCTAGAGAGATCAGGATTAACAGGAACACACTTGAATATAATAAAAGCAATATACAGTAAACCAACAGCTAACATCAAACTAAATGGAGAGAAACTCAAAGCAATTCCTCTAAAATCAGGAACAAGACAAGGCTGTCCACTCTCTCCATATCTCTTCTATATTGTACTTGAAGTTCTAGCTACAGCAAAAAGACAACAAAAGGACATCAAGAGGATACAAATAGGAAAAGAAGTCAAACTTTCACTATTTGCAGATGATATGATAGTAAACATAAGTGACCCGAAAAACTCTGCAAGCGGACAGGAAAGAGATCAGCCCCTCCAAGACCCCAACCCAGAGAGCCCAGCTTCAGGTGAGATTGGGTCCCCGGCTGGGACCACCCGCCCATCACCCATCCCCCCCATCTTCGGGGCCGCTCCCGGCTTCTAGAAGAGCCGCCCACACAGGAAAGAGATCAGCGCCTCCAAGACCCCAACCCAGCGAGCCCAGCTTCAGGTGAGATTGGGTCCCCGGCTGGGACCACCCGCCCATCACCCATCCCCCTCCATCTTCGGGGCCGCTCCCGGCTTTCAGAAGAACCGCCCACACAGGCCCCTCCAAGAACCCAACCCAACTAGCCCAGCTTCAGGTGAGATTGGTTCCCCGGCTGGGACCACCTGCCCATCACCCATCCCCCTCCATCTTCGGGGCCGCTCCCGGCTTCCAGAAGAGCCGCCCACAGAGGAAAGAGATCAGCCCCTCCAAGACTCCAACCCAGCGAGCCCAGCTTCAGAAGAGCCGCCCACACAGGAAAGAGATCAGCCCCTCCAAGACACCAACCCAGCGAGCCCAGCTTCAGGAAAGAGATCAGCCCCTCCAAGACCCCAACCCCAGCGAGGCCAGCTTCAGCTTCAGCTGCAGTAAGGAAGGAGACCAGTGGAAACAGAAAGCCCCCACCAGCACCCACTGGAAGAAGAGATGGGAAGAAGACAGAATAAGAGATCACTCAGCAATAGAAACACCAACACGACCCCACCAGAATCCAGGGATCCAACACCAGCAAGACCTGAAAAGCACTACATAGATGAAGAAGAGGAGACAGACCTTAAAAGTTATTTCATGAAGATGATGGAGAGCCTCAAAGAAGAAACGAGGAAATCCCTTAAAGAAATAGAAGAAAAAACAAACAAAAAAATCCATGAAATGGGGGAAAAATTCAAGAAATAAACAAATCTCTCAAAGAATCTAAAGAGCACCAAGAAAAAACAACCAAGAAAATTAAGGAAACAGCTCAAACAGTTGAAGGATTGAAAGCTGAAATAGAAACGATAAAGAAAACACAGAATGAAGGGATGCTGGAAATAGAAAAGCTCGGTAAACGGTCTGGAATTACAGATGCAAGCATCACCAATAGAATACAAGAGATAGAAGAGAGAATCTCAGGTGTTGAAGACTCATTAGAGGACATAGCATCGTCAACCAAAGAAAATCTCAAAACCAACAAATCCTTAACACAAAATATTCAGGAAATATGGGACACCGTGAAGAAGCCAAACCTGAGAATAATAGGTATAGAAGAAGGTGAAGAACTTCAACTTGAAGGTACAGAAAACATATTCAACAAAATCATAGAAGAAAACTTCCCTAACCTAAAGAAAGATATGCCTATGAAAGTACAAGAATCTTACAGAACACCAAATAGGCTTGACCAGAAAAAGAAGTCACCTCGCCATATAATAATCAAAACATCAAACCTACAGAGCAAAGAGAAAATATTAAGAGCAGCTAAAGAAAAAGGCCAAGTAACATATAAAGGCAGACCTATCCGAATTACACCTGACTTCTCAATGGAAACGATGAAAGCCAGAAGATCCTGGTCAGATGTCCTACAAACGCTAAGGGAACAAGGATGCCAGCCCAGACTACTATATCCAGCAAAGCTCTCAATTACCATAGATGGAGAAAACAAAATATTCCATGACAAAGCCAGATTTAAACAATACGTATCCATGAATCCAGCTCTACAGAAAATGCTAGAAGGAAAACCTAGAGCCAAGGAAGATAACGACATTCACAAAGACACAGGCAATATAGAATCATACTTTACAAAACACTAAAAGAAAAAGGGAGGAGAAACTACACAAAATAACTTCACTAACAATAAATCAAGCGCAAACAAGGATCACCAATCAATGGTCATTAATATCCCTCAATGTCAATGGCCTCAACTTACCTATAAAAAGACACAGACTAGCAGAATGGATACGAAGACAGAACCCTTCCTTCTGCTGCATACAAGAAACACATCTCAACACCAAAGACAGACGTTATCTCAGAGTAAAGGGCTGGGAAAAGATCTTCCAATCAAACGGCCCCAAGAAACAAGCGGGCGTAGCAATCCTAATATCTAACAAATTAGGCTTCAAATTAAAATCAATCAAAAGAGATGAAGAAGGGCACTTCATATTCATCAAAGGAAAAATACATCAAGACGAAGTCTCGATTTTAAATATCTACGCCCCAAATACAAAGGCACCTACATTCGTGAAAGAAACATTACTAAAGCTCAAAATGCACATAAAATCTCACACACTAATAGTAGGAGACTTCAACACTCCGCTCTCACCGCTAGATAGGACCTCCAGACAGAAACTTAACAAAGAAACAAAAGAATTAATAGAAGTTATGACCCAACTGGGTTTAACAGACATCTATAGAACATTCCACCCAAATACAAAGGGATATACCTTCTTCTCGGCACCACATGGAACCTTCTCTAAAATTGACCACATAATAGGAAACATAGCAAATCTCCACAGATACAAAAAAATTGGAATAACCCCCTGCATCTTATCAGACCACCATGCATTAACATTAGAATTCAACAATAACACAAATCGCAGAAACCCTACAAACTCATGGAGATTGAACAATGCACAATTGCACCATCCCTGGGTAAAGGAACAAATAAAAAAAGAAATTAAAGACTTCCTCGATTTCAATGAGAATGAAGACACAACATACACAAACTTATGGGACACTTTGAAAGCAGTGCTGAGAGGAAAGTTTATAGCACTAAGTGCCCACATGAAAAAACTGGAGAACAGTCATACTAGAGAATTAATAGCACAGCTGAATGTTCTAGAACAAAAAGAAGCAAACTCCCCCAGGAGGAGCAGACGCCAGGAAATAATCAAATTGAGGGCTGAAATCAATCAAGTAGAAACCAGGAAAACATTGAGAAGAATCAATGAAACAAAGAGTTGGTTCTTTGAGAAAATCAACAAAATAGACAAACCTCTGTCCAAACTAACCAAAAGACAGAGAGAGAACATGCTAATTAACAAAATCAGGGATGAGAAAGGGGACATAACAACGGACTCTGAGGAAATCAAGAGAATCATCAGGGCATACTTTGAAAATCTGTACTCCACAAAATTTGAAAATTTAAAGGAAATGGACAATTTCTTGGATAGATATCACTTGCCAAAACTAAATCAAGAACAGATAAATAATCTAAACAGACCTATAACCCCTAATGAAATAGAAGCAGTCATCAAAAGTCTCCCAAACAAAAAAAGCCCAGGCCCAGATGGCTTCAGTGCAGAATTCTACCAGAAATTCAAAGAAGAGCTCATTCCAATACTCGTCAAAGTATTCCACACTATAGAAGCAGGAGGCTCACTGCCAAACTCTTTCTACGAGGCTACAATTACCTTGATACCCAAGCCACACAAAGACACAACTAAGAAAGAGAACTATAGACCAATTTCCCTCATGAACATTGATGCAAAAATACTCAATAAAATACTTGCAAACCGGATTCAAGAACACATCAGAAAAATCATCCACCATGATCAAGTAGGCTTCATTCCAGGAATGCAGGGATGGTTCAACATTAGAAAATCTATCAATGTAATCCACCATATTAACAATCTGCGAAAGAAAAACCACATGATCATCTCACTAGATGCTGAAAAAGCCTTTGACAAAATCCAGCACGCCTTCATGATAAAGGTCCTAGAGAGATCAGGGATAACAGGAACGTACCTGAATATAATAAAAGCAATATACAGTAAACCAACAGCTAACATCAAACTAAATGGAGAGAAACTCAAAGCAATTCCTCTAAAATCAGGAACAAGACAAGGCTGTCCACTCTCTCCATATCTCTTCAATATTGTACTTGAAGTTCTAGCTACAGCAATAAGACAACAAAAGGAGATAAAGGGGATACAAATAGGAAAAGAAGAAGTCAAACTTTCATTATTTGCAGATGATATGATAGTTTACATAAGTGACCCAAAAAACTCCGCAAGGTCACTCCTAGAGCTGATAAACACCTTCAGCAATGTGGCAGGATACAAGGTAAACTCAAAAAAATCAGTGGCCCTATTATATACAGATGATGAAGTGACTGAGAAAGAAATCAGAGAAACATCACCTTTTACAATAGCCAAAAACAGCATCAAATATCTGGGGATAATGTTAACCAAGGAAGTGAAAGACCTGTATATCAAGAACTTTGTGTCTTTGAAGAAAGAAATCAAAGAAGATACCAGAAAATGGAAAGATCTCCCATGCTCTTGGATTGGTAGGATCAACATAATAAAAATGGCAATCTTGCCAAAAGCAGTCTATAGATTCAATGCAATCCCTATCAAAATTCCATCACAATTCTTCAAGGACCTGGAAAGAACATTAATCAACTTTATATGGAAAAACAAAAGGCCCAGGATAGCCAAAACATCCCTATACAATAAAGGAACTTCAGGAGGCATCACCATACCTGACTTCAAGCTCTATTATAGAGCTATAGTCCTGAAAACAGCTTGGTATTGGCACAAAAATAGGCAGGTAGACCAAATGGAACCGAATCGAAAGCCCTAATTTTAACCCACACACCTATGAACACCTGATTTTTGACAAAGAAGCTAAAACTGTACAGTGGAAAAAAGAAAGCATCTTCAACAAATGGTGCTGGCATAACTGGGTAGTGGTATGCAGAAGACTGCAGATAGATCCATGTTTATCGCCTTGTACAAAACTTAAGTCCAAATGGATCAAAGATCTCAACATACATCCAGCCACACTGAAACTTTTAGAAGAGAAAGTGGGAGATACTCTTCAACGAGTTGGTACAGGAGACCACTTCCTAAACATAACACCAGTGGCACAGGCACTGAGATCAACAATTAACAAATGGGACCTTCTGAAACTAAAAAGCTTCTGTAAGGCAAAGGACACAATCAAAAAGACAAAAAGGCAGGCCACAGAATGGGAAAAGATATTCACTAACCCTACATCTGACAGAGGGCTAATCTCCAAAATTTACAAAGAACTCAAGAAACAAGTCTCCAAAACGCCAAAGGATCCACTTGAAAGGTGGGGTACAGAGCTAAATAGAGAATTCTCAGTAGAGGAGGCTAAAATGGCCAAGAGACACTTAAGAAAGTGCTCAACATCCTTAGCCATCAGGGAAATGCAAATCAAAACAACTCTGAGATACCATCTTACTCCTGTCAGAATGGCTAGAATCAAAAACACCGAAGACAATTTATGCTGGAGGGGATGTGGAGAGAGAGGAACACTCCTCCACTGCTGGTGGGAATGCCAACTCATACAGCCTCTTTGGAAATCAGTATGGAGATTCCTCAGGAAAATGGGAATTAATCTACCACTAGACCCAGCAATTCCACTCTTAGGCATTTATCCAAATGAGGCAGGTTCATACAACAAGGGCATCTGCTCCACTATGTTCATAGCAGCATTGTTTGTAATAGCCAGAACCTGGAAGCAACCTAGATGCCCCTCAACTGAAGAGTGGATAGAGAAAATGTGGTACATTTACACAATGGAGTATTACTCAGCAGAAAAAAACAATGGAATCTTGAAATTCGCAGGGAAATGGATAGCACTGGAAGAAACCATCCTGAGTGAGGTAACCCAGTCGCAAAAAGACAAACATGGTATGTACTCACTCATATATGGATTTTAGATATGGATCAGGATAGGGCCAGTCTGCACTTCCACAGATAGAGAGTCTGGGAAACAGGAAAGAACCTAAAAGATATGCATATATACATAGTACCCAAGAGAAGAGGATGGAGACAAGATCCTCTGAATGGATGGGGAACAGGGCGAGGGGGGGTATTGGGACCTGGGAAGAATAGAGGGGGTAAAGAGGAAGGGAGTTGGTCATGGGGGAACAGGAAGTTGAGGGGGTGGGGGTAGAATAGGGGGAAGAGGGAATCATAGGATCGAAGACAGATCAGGCACCAGAGTGACCTCGAGTGATCTAAAGGTATAACATCAATTGGCAAGCTAAGCAATAGTGGAAGGACCACCTCGAATGCCCATTCCTGATAATGAACTTGATGTCTATAACTATCCGGGAGCCTTCATCCTGGGACTGATGGAAGCAGAGGCAAACACACATCTAAGCACTGAACTGAACCCAAGGAACCCAGTGACAGAGAGAGAGGAATGATGAGCAAATTGGCAAAGAATGGGCTGGCAAAACCAGCAGAGACAGCTGATCTGAACAGGGGAGTGCTCTTGGACCCCAGACCGACAGTGGGGAGGCCAGAATGGGACTGATCTGGACCCCCCAAATGTGAGTGTCAGTGAGAAGGCCTGGACAACCTATGGGGCTCTGAGCTGTGGATCAGTGTCTACTCCTGGTATACAATCTGTCTTCATGTGCCTATAGCACAAAGAGAGATGCTCTCTCAGCCTGGACTCTTAGGGGAGTGCCTTGACCCTACCAAGAGTAAAATGATAGACTCTAGACATCCCCTATGTGGAAGTATGTGGCAATAGGGTGGGAGGGAGGGTGGAAGGGGAGTGCGGGAGGAGGGGAGGGAGAGGGAACTGGGATTGACATGTAAAACAAGCTATTTAAAATAAAAAAAACTAAAAAAAAAAAAAAACTCTGCAAGCGAACACCTAGAGCTGATAAACACCTTCAGCAATGTGTCAGGATACAAGGTAAACTCAAAAAAATCAGTGGCGCTATTATATACAGATGATGAAGTGATGGAGAACGAAATCAGAGAAACATCACCCTTTACAATAGCCATAAACAGCATCAAATATCTGGGGATAATGTTAACCAAGAAACTGAAAGACCTGTGTATCAGGAACTTTGAGTCTCTAAAGAAAGAAATCAAGAGGATAACATAAAATGGAAGATCTCCAATGCTCTTGCATTGGTAGAATCAACAAAATAAAAATGGCAATCTTACCAAAAGCAGGATACAGATTCAATTAAATCCCCATCAAAATTCCATCACTATTCTTCAAGGAACTAGAAAGAACAATAATCAACTTTATATGGAAAAAGAAAAGTCCCAGGATAGCCAAAATAACCCTATACAATAAAGTAACTTCAGGAGGCATGACCATTCCTGATTTCAAGCTCTATTATAGACCTATAGTCCTGAAAATAGCTTAATATTGGCACAAAAATAGGCAGGTCGGCCAATGGAACCGAATTGAAATCCCTGATTTTAACTCACACATCTATGAACACTTGATTTTTGACAAAGAAGCTAAAACTATACAATGGAGAAAAGAAAGCATATTCAACAAATGGTGCTGGCATACCTGGGTACTGGTATGCAGAAGACTGCAGATAGATCCATGTTAATCACCTTGTAAAAAATTTAAGTCCAAATGGATCAAAGATCTCAAAATAAATCCAGCCACACTGAAACTTTCAGAAGAGAAAGTGGGAGATACTCTTCAACGAGTTGGTACAGGAGACTGCCTCCTGAACATAACACTAGTGGCACAAACACTGAGATCAACAATTAACAAATGGAACCTCCTGAAACTAAAAAGCTTCTGTAAGGCAAAGGACACAGTCAACAAGACATAAAGGCAGTCCACAGAATTAGAAAAGATATTCACTAACCCCACATCTGACAGAGGGCTAATCCCAGAAATTTACAAAGAACTCATGAAGCAAGTCTCCAAAACACCAAAGGATCCAATTAAAAAGTGGACCGCAGAACTAAATAGAGAATTCTCAATAGAGGAGGCTAAAATGGCCAAGAGACACTTAAGAAAGTGCTCAACATCTTTAGCCATCAGGGAAATACAAATCAAAACAACTCTGAGATACCTTCTTACTCCTGTCAGAATGGCTAAAATGAAAAACACTGAAGACAATTTATGCTGAAGTGGCTGTCAAGAGAGGGGAACACTCCTCCACTGCTGGTGGGAGTGCCAACTTGTACAGCCACTTTGGAAAGCAGTATGGAGATTCCTCAGAAAAATGCGAATCAATATACCTGAAGACCCAGCATTTCCACTCTTAGGCATATATCCAAAAGAGGCAACTGCTCCACTATGTTCATAGCAGCATTATTTGCAATAGTCAGAACCTGGAAGCAACCTAGATGTCCCTCAACTGAAGAGTGGATAGAGAAAATGTGGTACATTTACACAATGGAATATTACTCAGCAGAAAAAATCAAAGTAATCTTGAAATTCGCAGGTAAATGGATAGCACTGGAAGAATCCATCCTGAGTGAGGTAACCCAGTTGCAAAAAGACAAACACAGTATGTACTTACTCATATATGGATTTTAGACCTGGATCAAGATAGTGACAGCCTGTACTTCCACTGACAGAGATTCTGGGAAACAGGAAAGAACCTAAAAGATATGCATAGTACCCAAGAGAAGAGGAATGAGGCAAGATCCTCTGAAAAGATGGGGAACATGGGGAGGGGTTTGGGGGGTGGGAGCTGGGGGAAGATGGAATCATAAGTTAGAAGACAGATCAGGCACCAGTGTGACCTCTAGTGATCTAAAGGGATGACACCAATTGGCAAGCTAAGCAATAGTGGAGAGACCACCTTGAATGCCCATTCCTGATATTGAACTCGATGTCTATAACCATCAGGGAGCCTCCATCCAGTGACTGATGGAAGCAGAGGCAAACACCCACAGTTAAACACTGAACTGAACCCAAGGAACTCAGTGACAGAGAGAGAGGAGCGATGAGAAAATTGGCAAAGAATGGGCTGGAAAAACCAGCAGAGACATATGATCTGAACAGGGGAGAGCTCTTGGAACCCAGAACGACATCTGGGAGGCCAACATGGGACTGACACAGACCACCTGAATGTTAGAATCAGTGAGGAGGCCTGGGAAACCTATGGGGCCGAGGGCAGTTGATCAGTGTTTATCTCTGGCATACAAAAAAACTCTGTGTGTCCATAACACAAAGATGGATGTTCTCTCAGCCTGAACTCTTTAGGGAGTGCCTTGACCCTGCCTTGAGTGAAATGACAGACTCTAGATATCCATTATATGGAAGGAAGTGGCAATAGGCTGTGGGGAATGGTGTTAGGGTGAGGAAGGATGGGAGGGAGAGGGAACTGGCATTGACATGTGAAACAAGCTATGTAAAATTAAAACAATTTTTAAAAGAAAATGAAAAAAGAAAAAAGAAATTTGAAGGCAAATGGATGGCATAAGAAGAAACCAACTGAGTGAGGTAATCCTGTCACAAAAATACAAACATGGTATGTACTCTGTCATATATGTATTTTAGACATGGATATGGGAGTGCCAGCCTACAGTCCCACTGCCAGAGAGTCTGGGAAACAGTACTTTCAGCCAATGACTAATAGAAGCAGAGACAGACAGCCACAGCTGAACTCATGGAATCGAGAGACAGAGATGGAGGACTGATGAGCAAAAGGGTTAAGACTGGGCATGTTTAACCCACAGAATCAGCTGACATGAACAAGGGGAACTCTTGAACCCCAACTGATCACTGGGAATCCAGCATGGAACTGATCAAGACCAACTTAATATGGGTGTCAGTGAGGAGGCATAGGCAATCTATGGGGCTTTTGGTAGTAGATCAATATTTATCCCTGGCACACAAAGGGACTTGGGTGCCCATCCAAAAATGATAGACACACTCTCACCCTGGACTATTGGGGGAGGGACTAGGCCATGCCCTACATGTAGTCACAGACTATGGATACCCCATGGAGGACTTAAGCCTCCCTGGGGAAAGGAGTGGGAATTGGGGGAGGAAGGGTGGGGAGTGGTGTTGGGAGGATGTGGGAAGAGGGGAGGGAGAGGGAGAGGGATCTAGGATTGACATAATACTAAACATGTTTCTAATTTAAAAATAAAAAAAATTAGTTAAAAAAGGAAAAGACAAACCAAAAATTACAAGAAACAATTCAAACAGTGCAAGGTTTGAAAGCATGCAATACATACAAGAAAGCATAAAAAAGACACAATATGAAAAAGAGAACTTGTCTATCACACACAATCAAAATGTTACTTGAATGGGAGTTTTCATTTCAAGATAATTAAATTAAGGGCAAAGCCGGACGTGGGTGGTACACATTTTAATCCCAGCACTCAGAAGGCAGACCATATCTCTTTAAGTTTGAGACCAGCCTGGTTTACAGATTGAGTTCCAGGATAGCCTACAAAATAATACAGAGAAATCCTGTCTCGAAAATAACAAAAATAAAGTTAAATTAAGGGCTCAATAACATTCAAGGATATGACAATAAATCATCTCCCATCCTCTTTATAACATATTTCAAGGACTAAATTCCACCTTCCCTTTCATCTCTTTCTTATGCCAATTCTTTATTCTGACTTACTTTGTTCTTTGTCTTCTGTTTCTCCTATGTTCACGTCCCAGGGATCTTTGCTTTGTTCAAGAGAGTTGATCAGCTCTGGTTTTGATACAGTAAGACCTGTATATTAAAAGAGACATATGACAGTTTCTGGACATAATAATGAAAGCATATTAGTTTCTAACAAATAGTTTTGTAATAATTGACTGTGCTGATTAAATGAGGAGTTTAAGTTTCCAAATTTTCTAATTACCATCTCTTGATAATTTAAAATATTCATAAATACATTTCTTAGGATTGTATACCTTGAGTTCCTTTTCAAATTACTGCTGAATATCAATTCATATATGTCGTGAGACATTAAGATGCAGATCAACATATAATCTACAAAAATTCTGAAAGGTAAAACATACTATAAATGATTTGAGAATACTAGTCAGCACCAAGACAGGTGAATATGATATCAATATAAGGTTACTTAAATTGTTGTCTTATAAATGGTGAAATACAAGTTTGTTTTATTACATTAGCATATGGATGCCAAGATAATAATACAGACATAGCTGCAAACCATACCTGCATGGAATGAACAAGCAATCATGAAAGAAAAATACACTCACCCACAGAGACCAAGTTGCTGTAGTTCTCCAACATGACATCCTGATACAAAGATTTCTGCGCAGAATCCCGGCATTCCCATTCTTCCTGAGAGAAGTCTATGGCCACATCTTCGAATGTCAATATGCCCTGTCATGAATGATAGCAGTTTAACATGTACTCTGCTACAAAGATCTGTACTTCACCTAAGGAAATATGAGTAAATTATAGAAATGGAAACATTTTATGTAAGCATTATAATACAATATATACTCTAAATTACAGTGTATATAAGGATAAATGTATCCTGGATATATGAAAGGTTAAGTGACGTGAGACCAGCATAGGTGTTAGATTCACTGAGTGTAATGGAATGTGACCATGAGGCAAATTATCTTCTTGTGATATCATTGTTAGTAGAACAGTTGGGTGCAGAGATATAATGTGCATCAATGCAGTCATAGATGTATACATGGCCCAGATCAGGATGTAGAGAAAGAGTTAGAACTGCCATATCCATGGAAGGACGGCAGTATCTTCCTGTGCATGGTTCTACTGACATAAGTGGGAAAAAACAGGAATGGCCTGAGTCCTACACCCTTGCAATGACACCACAGGTGTAGGGGGATGGAGAGAGACTGGCTTCTAAGGCCTGATTACATGCTGGGTACACTGTGGGTAACAGAGAAGGTAAAAGCACAGGCGGGAGATTGAGTAGATGATGCATGGCAGGAAACTCCGAAATTTACTCCCCTGAAGCTTCTGGCTTCTGTCACTGCCTTAAGAGAACAAGAACAGTATAAGAACTGACATACCTGGTCAAACTCAGAAAAACTTTACTATGAAATCAACAACAACAAAGGAAATTGATTAAACTGATCTGCAGATTGTAATCCCGCATGTCGACTTTTTGGGATTTGACCTGATCCCACAAACTACAACTTGACCTTCAACAGTTTGCCACATGAAGCATCCCAAGGAAAGAAGGAAATAAAAACAGCCCACCAACAGCATGCTCTGATTGAAAGTGTAATGTTTTATTGTACTTTCCATGTTCTCCATATCTCATTATAATTCTCTAACATATTTACTAGTATACACACATACATTAATTATTTATTGTTCCTCTGTACATTGTTGTATTGTTTACTTAGGTTTTATGGCTTTTCTGCAGTTACCTTTTATTTGTACTCTGAAAACTATGTACTTTACCTTCCATTCATGTATTATGGCATTTGTCCCTCTTTCCCATCCTGCAGTCTCTTGTTGCAGCTATGACCTCCCATAGCTTTGGTAATGATAAACACTGTAGACACTTAGTATATAGCTATGATTTACTTTTATCTATATTCTTTCTTGACTTATAATCAATTGTTTTAATACAGATTTCTGATATCAAATGATCTTCCATTATGTTATTATAAATCACTTATAAGGCATACTATACTCTCTTTTTATATCATCAATGCAAAACTAAAGAAACAAATTTGATTCTTTAAAATTTTTATTCAGTTTATTATTCTCCTATAAATGAAAAATCTAAACATCTGAAAAAAACCCAGGTTGCTGAGAAGTCATTTTGGAAAGCTCAGCCAAGTGGGACATCTTTATCACCACCAAAATATAGGACACATTATAAGAGAGATATGAGAAAATTTACAAGAGCCAGAGTATTTGGAGTACTGACTGTAAATTTGGTGTCCTGGATATGAGACAGCCAATACAAATATGAATTGAAAGCAAGTGAACACTTAGATGGAATCAATGACACACATTTTTATTTCTTCTCAATAGATGAGGACTAGATAGACTCTACAGGAAATGGTTATCAATAAGTTTCAGTATCCATTTGTCACAATGAAAATCTCAGTGAAGTAGAGCATCAAATAAATGAGATTATGTGTCCTGTTGAAAGTGAAATGGTAAGAACAGAACAGAGGAAAGTCCCCAGTATGTAAAAAAATTATGTAATTAAAGACACAGTCATGAGGCTGATAAGAAGAAAAGACAAGCAAAGGACACTGGAGATAAACTACTGATGCCAGATAAAGAGAAGCAGAGAAGAAAGAAATGTGTGCACATACATAACTTTGTAGAAGAAACCAAGCACAGCCACTAAGAAAAACATACTTCCCACAGAACCAGTCATCTCTTTTAGTGACTCTTTCTATGAGTTTCTGTTTCAAGGAAGATGGCTTGCTCCACTGTCTCTTAGAATCTCTCTAGAGGGCTTGTGTTAAAGGTTTCACCAAACCTGATTTGCCTGTTACAGCACACTCTTAATCTACAGAGCCTCAGAGAGCAGTAGAGAACTCACTCCTGTCAGTCAGCTCAAGAACCTAATGTATTCTACAGAGATGAAAACTTGGTATCTTCCTTTTGGAGAGCTGAGGTTGTATGCTCTGTTTTCATGATCTGCAGTGATGTTCTGTTCCACCCCGCACTGGCAGAGTAGAAACTGTGAAACAAGAGGTGAACTCACTGTAGTCAGGAACCCTTCAGACTGATTATGACCCTCACCTTGTTTTTACTGCCAGTGTTCATGAATTCATTGGGGATGCTAATTAAATGATGGGCAGTTGTAGGCTGGGAATGAAGGACAAGTGAAAGCCATTTTATCAAATGACACTGGGGTCCTGGTTACAGTATGGGCTGTGATGTTTGGGAGATGGTATTTCTCAGACTGCATTGTTCATCTGAATCATTCCATGTCACTGGCACCCTGCAGTAATTTGTGATTTTGACGTTTGGAACGAAACATGGACATATGGCTTATTTTACTGGAAAAGGAAATCTAATGTGGCCCCAACCTGAGACACTGTCCTACAACCATGTAGAAAATTATCACAGTGTGTTGTGATAAATTCTTATGGAATCTTCCTATATATTCTGAGATATATGTGAAGTACATACCAAGCAACCCATGAATCCCATTTTGATTTTCCTGTTAGGGTACATCATTTAACTTAAACAAATCTCACATAGAAGAGGCAAGAATAAAAGAGTAGAATACATGGAAAATGGAGCCCAAATAAATTAGAATGAGATTTTAATGTTACATCATGGTTTTGCACATAGAAATGTTTCTACATGTGTATCTATTCCTGGTAATCAATTCAAGAAATTATCATATATGACTCTAAATCTTATCAGTTTTTTGTTTTCTTCATATTTTCAAAACTACCTATTTATACAATCACATGTCATACAATATATACATATGTGTGTGTTCAATATCCATGTTATATCAACCAGAAGATTTCATGACATTCACCCTCCTTCTCAGGCTCATAGTTTATCTTAAACCACTCACCTATGAAGATACCATTTCTTTTTTATAAATATTATTTAAATTAGAAACAACAGAAAATAGGAAAACAATACAAAGAATCAATGTAACCAAGAGTTGGTTTTTTGAGAAAATCAACAAGATAGACAAACCTTTATCCAAACTCACCAAATGGCTGAATGTGAACATGTAGAATCAGAAATGAAAAGGGGGACATAACAAAGGACACTGAGGAAATCCAGGGAATCATCAGGTCATACTTTGAAAACCTGTACTCCTTAAATTTCTAAAATTTAAAGGAAATGGAAGACTTCCTGTTTAGATATCACCTGCCAAAATCAAATCAAGAACAGATAAGCAATTTAAATAGAACTATAAAAACCAAGGAAATAGAGAGAGTCATCAAAATCAACCAAAACAAGCCAAGGGCTAGATGGCTTCAGTGCAGAATTTTATCAGAAATTCAAAGAAGAACTTATACTCACCTCAAATTATTCCATGGATTGAAGCAGAAGGGTCTTTCTTTTTATGAGGTTTCAATAACATTAATGCAAAAGCCACACAAGGACACAGATAAGAAAGAGATCTTCAGAGCAATTTCCCTCATGAAAATTGATGCAAAAATGCTCGATAAAAAAAAAGAACACATCAGAACATTCATCCATCATGACCAATTAGGCTTCATTCCAGGGATGCAGGCAGGTGTGGTTCAATATACAAAAATCTATCATTGTATTCCACCATATAAACAAGCTGAGAAACAAAAATCACATGATTATTTCATTAAATGCTGAAAAAGCCTTTGACAAAATCCAACACTCCTTCAGGATAAAGGTATTGGAGAGATCTGGGATACCAGGAACTTAACTAACCATAATAAAAGCTATATACAGCAAGCCAACAGCAAACATCAAACTAAATGGACAGAAACTCAAGACAATTCCACGAAAATCAGGAACAAGGCAAGGATGTTCCCTATGCCCATACATCTTCAATATTGTACTGGAAGTTCTAGCAAGAGCTGTAAGACAACAAATGGAGATCAAGGGGATACAAATTGGAAAATAAGAGTGAAAACTTTCACTAAGTGCAGATGATACGATAGCTTACATAAGTGACCCAAAAACTCATACAGTTGATTAACACCTTCAGCAAAGTGGCAGGATACAAGATCAACTCAAGGAAATCAGTAGCCATACTATATACAGATGATAAGAGGGCTGAGAAAGAAATCACAGAAACATCACCCTTTACAATGGCCAACATAAAATGCCTTGGGGTAATGCTAACCAAATGAGTGAAAGACCTGTATCACAAGAACTTTGAGTCTTTATGGAAAGAAATTAAAGAAGACACCAGGAAATGAGAGATCTCAAATGCTCTTGGATAGATAGGATCAATGTAGAAAAATGGCAATCCTGCTAAAACTAATCTACAGACTCAATACAAACACCATCAAAATTCAAGCACAATTCATCACAGACTTAAAAAAACAACTCTGAACTTTATATGGCAAAACAAAAGACCAAGATCAACAAAACAACCTTACTCAACAGAGCAACTTCTGGAGGTATCACCATCCCTGACATAAAGCTCTATTATAGAGCTGTAGTCCTGAAAACAGTTTGATATTGGCACAAAAATAGACAGGTAGACCAATGGAATCAAATTGAATACTCTGAGATTAATCCACAAACCTATGAAGAGCTGATTTTCAACAAAGAAGTTAAAATTATACAATGGAAATAAGATAGCATCTTCAACAAATGGTGCTGTCATAACTGGATATTGACATGTAAAAGACTGCAAATAGATCCATGTCTATCGACATGCACAAAACTTAAGTTCAAATGAATCCACACTTTAACTGTTAGAAGAAAAAGTGGGAGGTACCCTTGAACAAATTGGTAAAGGATACCACTTCCTGAACATAACACCAGTAGCAAAAACACTGAGATCATCAATTAATAAATGGAACCTCCTGAAACTGAGCAGCTTCTGTAAGGCACAAAACAGTCAGGTAAATGAAAAGGCAACCCACAGATGGGAAAAAGATATTCACTAACCCGGCATCTGACAGAGGGCTGATGTTCAAAATCTACAAAGAGCTCAAGAAGCTATTCTCCAAAACACCAAAGGACACAATTAAAAAGTGAGGGACTGAACTAAATAGAGAATGCTATATAGAGCACACTAAAATGGCTGAGAGACACCTGGGAAAGGTCTCAACATCCTTAGCCATTAGGGAAATGCGAACCAAAACAACCCTCAGGTATCATCTTCCTCATGTCAGAATGTCTAAAATCAAAAACACAAATGACAGCTTATGCTGGAGAGGATGTGGAGACAGGAGAACACTCATCCACTGCTTGTGGGAGTGCAAACTTGCACAGCCACTTTGGAAATCACTATGGAGATTTCTCAGGAAATGAGAATCAGTCTACCACACGACCCAGCAATTCCACTCTTAGGCATATACCCAAAAGATGCCCATTCATACAACAAGGATGTCTGTTCCACTATTTTCATAGCAGCATTATTTGTAATAGCTACATTATGGTATCATGGCCCTTGGACATCAACATGGCTTAAGGTGGCAGAAAAGACCATGGAAAACAGAATGGCCTTCAGTGGTGACACGAGCCATGGACATCAACATGGGCCCAGTCTGCAGAAGGACTAAGGACCAGTCATAACCACTGGTGGCAGCAGGAGCCACAGACATCAACATGGTTTGTGGGGGTAGCTCAGTCTTTGGATATGGACATGGACATGGTTCAGCCTCTCTCCACAGTGTATGGACTTCTCTGTTCCTCCATCCTTCCCAACCCTGTATAGAAAATTCATTCATTACAGTGGCATTGGAAACTGTAGTACATCACTCAGTGTAGTTTTATTTCCAACAGACCTCTGCATGCTGACACTCATTGCCATGAGTCATTGGTGTGGCCTCTGGTCTCTGCAGCCTCATAAATCCTGAACCATCACTATTTTTTATCACAGCCATGCTTCAGGTTTTTATCTTTAGTGGTGGCGGTGATGATGATGATGATAATGATGATGATGATGATGGTGGTGGTAGTGGTAGTGGTGGTGGTGGTGATGTGATCTGGTTCTGCAGCCACTGGCTCCTCCTTAGGTCTAGCAGCTCATAAATGGGGTAGGCATTGGGGTTGACCTACTTGAAGTGCAGGACCTTGTTTCTGATAGCAGTTGAGGTGGTCAGGCTTCCCTGAGTCACCTGCCTCAAACATTGCATTCTGGGTGGTCACTCCAGGTGCTCTGTGGGATCTCAAAAGTCATCTTTAAATCAGCCATGAAGTAGTAAATCTCAAAGATATAATGCTGCCCAACATAACCTAGAAGAATATTTTTAGAGACATTCCTATGGACTATAGTTTAGAATTCCAATTAGAGACAGAAAAATAATGACAAAAATTTTTGGGAGAACGTATACAACAATGGAGGAGGATGACTCTTCTAAGTTTCAATGTTGAATACTTAATATTTCATCATGCAAAGCCTGAACATCAAATAATATGTGGTCTTGTGACCCTTTTTGTCTGGAGGACATATAATCAGTAATAATAGATGCATTTAACAGAGGCAATACAGCAAGAAACAATGCTACAGGCACCCTTCTCCTGAGATTTCAACAAGTGTTTTCTCTTTGTCACTAGTTTCTTCATTTGAGTCTGTGTCCGTCAGGAGACTCTGTTCTTGGCTCCAGGATTTTGGACCCAAGATTTCTTTCTTTCTTTTTTAATTTTTTTCTTTCTTTCTTCAGGTGAAGCTTTGGAACTTCTTTGTCAATCTTCCAATGGTCAAGTTAGAAATTTATGAGTCTACTAGGGCTATCTGAGAAAACAAGAACATTTGTGGGTTTTTTTGTTTGTTTCTTTTTTTGTTTTTTTATTATTTATTTAGATTAGAAACAAGGTTGCTTCACAAGTCAGTTCCAGGTCCCTCTACATTTCCCTCCCCTCTTCCAGTGCCTTCTTCCGAATCCCCCAACTATCCCTCTTTTCCCCAGGGAGGGTGAGGACCTCCATGGGGGAGTCCATAGTGTGTCACTTCATCCAGGGCAGGGCCTAGACCCTCCCCCAAGAGTTCAGGGTGAGATTGCATCTCACATTGTTGGATGGGAATGCAAAGTCCGTGTGTATACTCAGGATGAGTACTGTTCTACTGCCCAAGGCTCAATAAATTACCTAGGCCTCCTCACTGACACCCACATTCAGGCGGTATAGATCAGTCCCATGCTGGATTCCCAGGCTAATGCCTGGGACTCAAAAGTAAACGTTTGTCAGGTCACCTGTATCTGGGGGTTAAGCCAGCCCAGTCTTAATCCCTTTGGTCATCAGTCCTCCCTCTCTATTACTGGCTTTCTTGAGTCCAGCTCACTGCTTAGCCATGGAAGTGTGCCTATTCTTCCATCAGCCAATGAATGAAGTTTCTGTTTCCCAGAGTCTCTGGCCAAGGGACTGTAGGCTGGCAGTTCCCAGGTGTATATCTAAAATCCATATAAAAGAGAGGACATGCCATATTGCTGTTTTTGTGACTGTGTTACCTCACTCAGGATAGTTTCTTCTACTGTCATCCATTTGCCTGCAAATCTCATGATTCCATTGTTTTTTTCTGCTGGATAGTACTCCATTTTGTAAATATACCACATTTTCTCTAACCACTCTTCGGTTGAGGGGCATCTAGGTTGCTTCCAAGTTCTGGCTATTACAAATAATGCTGCTATGAACATAGTGGAACAGATATTCTTGTTGTATGAATGGGCATCTTTTGGATATATGCCTAAGAGTGGAGTTGCTGGATCTTGTGGTAGGTTTATTCACATTTTTCTGAGGAATCTCCATCCTGATTTCCAAAGTGGCTGAACCAGTTGGCACTCCCACCAGCAATGGAGGAGTGTCCCCCTTTCACCACATCCTCTCCAGCATAAATTGTCATTGGTGTTTTTGATTTTAGCCATTCTGACAGGAGTGAGATGGTACCTCAGAGTTGTTTTGATTTGCATTTCCCGGATGGCTAAGGATGTTGAGCACTTTCTCAAGTGCCTCTCAGCCATTTTAGACTCCTCTATAGAAAACTCTCTATTTAGTTCTGCAGCCCACTTTTTAATAGGGTCCTTTGGTGTTTTGGAGACTTGCTTCTTGAGTTTTTTGTATATTTTGGAGATCAACCCTCTGTCAGATGTGGGATTAGTGAATATTTTTTCCCATTCTGTGGGCTGCCTTTTTGTCTTGCTGACTGTGTCCTTTGCCTTACAGAAGCTTCTCAGTTTCAGTAGGTCCCATTTATTAATTGTTGATCTCACTGTCTGTGTTACTGGTGTTATGTTCAGGAAGCTGTCCCCTGTACCAATTCGTTCAAGGGTACCACCGACTTTCTCTTCTAAGAGGTTCAGTGTGGCTGGATTTATGTTGAGGTCTTTGATCCATTTGGACTTAAGTTTTGTGCATGGCGATAAACATGGATCGATCCGCATTCTTCTACATGCCAGTCTCCAATTATGCCAGCACCATTTGTTGAAGATGCTTTCTTTATTCCATTGTATATTTTTAGCTTCTTTGTCAAAGATCAGATGTTCGTATGTGTGTGAGTTAATACCCGGGTTTTCAATTCGATTCCATTGGTCTACCTATCTATTTTTGTGGCAATACCAAGCTGTTTTCAGGACTATAGCTCTGTAATAGAGCTTGAGGTCAGGGATGGTGATGCCTCCGGATGTTGCCTTGTTGAACAGGGTTGTTTTGGCTATGCTGGGTCTTTTGTTTTTCCATACAAAATTGATTATTGTTCTTTCAATGTCTGTGAAGAATTGTGCTGGGATTTTAATGGGGATTGCATTGAATCTGTAGATTGCTTTTGGCAGGATTGCCATTTTTACTACATTGATCCTACCTATCCAAGAGCATGGGAGATCTTTCCATTTTCTGAGGGCTTCTTTAATTTCTTTCTTTAAAGATTCAAAGTTCTTACGATACAGGTCTTTCACTTGTTTGGTTACATTACCCCAAGGTATTTTATGTTGTTTGTGGCAATTGTAAAGGGTGATGTTTCTCTGATTTCTCTTTCAGCCCTTTTATCATCTGTATATAGTAGGGCTACTGATTTTCTTGAGTTGATCTTGTAGCCTGCCACTTTGCTGAAGGTGTTAATCAGCTGTAAGAGTTCCCTGGTAGAGTTCTTTGGGTCATTGATGTAAACTATCATATCGTGTGCAAACAGTGAAAGTTTGACCTCTTCCTTCCCAATTTGTATCCCCTTGATCCCCCTTTGTTGTCGTATGACAATAGCTAGAACTTCAAGTACCATGTTGAAAAGGTATGGAGAGAGTGGACAGCCTTGTCTTGTTCCTGATTTTAGAGGAAGTGCATTGAGTTTCTGTCCATTTAGTTTGATGTTGGCTGTTGGTTTACTGTATATAGCTTTTATTATGTTTAAGTATGTCCCTGTTATCCCAGATCTCTCCAAGACCTTTATCATGAAGGGGTGTTGGATTTTGTCAAAGGCTTTTTCAGCATCTAGTGAGATGTTCATGTGATTTTTGTTTTTCAGCTTGTTTATATGGTGGATTACGTTGATGGATTTTCGTATGTTGAACCATCCCTGCATCCCTGGGATGAAACCTACTTGATCGTGATGAATGATTGTTTTGATGTGTTCTTGGATCCGATTTGCCAGTATTTTATTGAGTATTTTTGCATCAATGTTCATGAGGGATATTGGTCTGAAGTACTCTTTCTTGGTTGTGTCTTTGTGTGGTTTGGGGATCAAGTTTATTGAAGCCTCATAGAAAGAGTTAGGCAAAGACCCTTCTATTTCTATTGTGTGGACTACATTGAGAAGAATTGGTATAAGCTGTTCTTTGAATTTCTGGTAGAATTCTGCACTGAGGCCATCTGGACCTGGACTTTTTTTGGTTGGGAGACTTTTGATGACTGCTTCTATTTCCATAGGGGTTATAGGTCTATTTAAATTGTTTATCTCTTCTTGATTTAGTTTTGGCAAGTGATGCCTATCCAGGAAGTCGTCCATTTCCTTTAAATTTTCGAATTTTGTGGAGTACAGGTTTTCAAAGTATGACCTGATGATTCTCAGGATTCCTTCAGAGTCTGTTGTTATGTTTCCCTTTTCATTTCTGATTTTGTTTCTTTGCATGTTCACTCTACGCTGTTTGGTAAGTTTGGACAAAGTTTTGTCTATCTTGTGATTTTCTCAAAGAACCTACTCTTCGTTGCATTGATTCTTTGTATTGTTTTCCTAATTTCTACTTTATTGATTTCAGCCCTCAATTTGATTATTTCCTGGCATGTACTCCTCCTGGGGGAATTTGCTTCTCTGTGTTCTAGAGCTTTCAACTGTGTTGTTAATTCTCTAGTAAAACTGTTCTCCAGTTTCTTCATGTGGGCACTTAGTGCTATGAACTTCCCCCGTAGCACTGCTTTCAAAGTGTCCCATAGGTTTGGGTATGTTGTGTCTTCATTCTCATTGAATTCGAGGAAGTCTTTAATTTCTTTTTTATTTCTTCTTTCACCCAGGGATGGTGCAGTTGAGCATTATTCAATTTCCATGAGTTTGTAGGTTTTCTGCAATTTGTGTTGTTGTTGAATTCTAATTTTAAGGCATGGTGGTCTGATAAGATGCATGGAGTTATTCCAATTTTTTGTAGCTGCTGAGGTTTGATATGTTGCCAAGTATGTGGTCGATTTTTGAGAAGGTTCCATGTGGTGGTGAGAAGAAGGTATATTCTTTTTTATGTGGATGAAATGTTCTATAGATATCTGTTAATCCCAGTTGGGTCATTACTTCTATTAGACCCTTTGCTTCTTTGTTGAGTTTCTGTCTGGTATTCCTGTCTAGTGGTGAGAGTGGTGTGTTGCAATCTCCCACTATAACTGTGTGGGGCTTTAGATGTGATTTAAGTTCTAATAATGTTTCTTTTAAGAATGTGGATGCCTTTGTATTTGGGGCACAGATGACATGGGTTCTGTCGTCAAATCCATTCTGCTGGCCTGTGTCTTTTATGGGTGAGTTAAGGCCATTAATGTTGAGGCATATTAATGATCATTGATTTCTCATTCTTCTTTGATTTTTAATGGTTGTTGTTGGTGGAGTTATGTGTGGAATTTCACCCCTTTGTTCTTTTGGCTGTTGGTAGAGAGGGACTCACTAATGCCTATGTTTTTTAGCTTGTAGTTAGCTACCTTATGTTGGAGTTTTCCTTCCAAAATTTTCTGTAGGGCTGGGTTAGTGGATACATAATGCTTGAATCTAGTATTGTCATGGAATATCTTGTTTTCTCTGTCTATAGTGATTTAGAGTTTTGCCAGGTCTAGTAGTCTGGGCTGGCATCCATGGTCTCTTAGTGTTGGTAGAATATCTATCCAGGACCTACTGGCTTTCAAAGTTTCCCTGGAGAAGTGAGGTGTAATTCTGATAGGTCTGCCTTTATATGTTACTTGACCTTTTTCTTTAGCTGCTTTTAATATTCTTTCTTTATTCTGTATATTTGGGGTCTTGATTATTAAGTGGCGAGGGAACTTTTTTTGTGGTCCACTCTATTTGGTGTTCTGTAAGCTTCTTGTACCTTCATGGCATGTCTTTCTTAAGGTTGGGAAAGTTTTCTTCTCTGAATTTGTTGAATATGCTTCTGCCCTTTGAGGTGGTTTTCTTCTCCTTCTTCTATACCTATTATTCTTAGGTTTGGTCTTTTCATGGTGTCCCATATTTCCTGGATGTTTTGTGTTAAGGATTTGTTGGACTTAAGGTTTTCTTTGGTTGATGAATCCTTTTCTCCCAGTGTATCTTCAACACTTGAGATTCTCTCTTCCATCTCTTCTATTCTGTTGGTAATGCTTGTATCGGTAGTACCTGACGTTTGCCCAGCTTTTCTATTTCCTGCCTTTCTTCAGATTGTGTTTTTTTATTGTCTCTATTTCAGTTTTCAACCCAAGCCGTGTTTGCATTGGTTCGTGCAATTTTCGGTTTATCTTTTCGTCCATTTGTTGACTTTTATGAATTTTTTGGTTTGTTCTTTCTTCCATTTCTTGCATTTTTTCTTTGTTTCTTCTTCCATTTCTTGCATTTTTGCTTTGTTTCTTCTTCCATTTCCTGCATTTTTTGGTATGTTTCTTCTTCCATTTCTTTCATTTTTTGCTTTCTTTTTTCTTCCATTGCTTGCATTTTTTGTTTCGTTTCTTCTTCCATTTCCTGCCTTTTTTGGTTTGTTTTTTCTTCCATTTCTTTGAGGGATTTTCCTATATCCTCTTTTAGGGACTCTACCATTTTCATGAAAGTGTTTTTTTTTTCAGTTTAAATTCTCAAGTCAGTTCCAGGTCCCTCTCCCTTTCCCTCCCCTTCTCCCATACCCTCCACACAACCCCCCTCATTATCCCCTCATTTCCCCAGGTGAGGCCCTCCATGGGGGTGTCCATAATCTGTCATTTCATGTAGGGCAGGGCCTAGACCCTTCCCAAGGAGTTCAAGTTGAGAGTGCACATCACATTTTTTGTTTGTTTTTTATGAGAAAGGGTTTCTCTGTATTGTTTCAGAGGCTATCGGTCCAGCCCGGCCTCGAACTCACAAAGATCTGCCTGCCTCTGCCTCCCGAGTGCTGGGATTAAAGGCATGCGCCACCAACACCCGGCTTCATGAATGTGGTTTTAAGGTCATTCTCTTCTGCTTCATTCACATTGGAATGTTGCAGTCTTGCTAGTGTGGAGTCTCTAGAATCTGGTGGTGTCATATTTGTTTTTCTGTTGCTGAGTGTGTTTTTGTATTGTCTCTTTCACATCTCTTCTTCTAGTGGGTGCAGAAAGAGCCCCTTACTAGTCTGGTGGTTAGGGGACCAGAGTTCCCTTTTGGTGGGTGCTAGCAAATCCAATAAACTGATGGTTCTTCTATTCCTTGTCCTTGTTCTGGTCCCGTGGGGGGAGAAGAAGAACAGGAATCTGGGGCGCTTAGCCTCCCACCTGGTCCCATGTACCCATTGCTGGATCCTGTTGTACCTGATCCTGCGGCTGGAACAGCTGCTTCCCTGGACTCCCTGGCTTTTCTGGTTTCCTGGTATCACTGGTGGGAGAGAATTCTCAGAGTATGGTGTGCTTGGCTCCCACTGGGATTGGAAGCTCTCGGCCGTTCAGAGGCGATCCCCAGGCACTGGAACACAGGCCCAGAAGCAGGGCCTGTTGTAACTGATGAAGCCGCCGGAACAGCTGCTTCCCTGAACTCCCTGGCTCCTCTGGTTCCTAAGTATTTTTGTTACCAGAGAAAGGGTCTGGACTTTTTACCCCTATGGCGGTTACATCTTGACTCTCTGTGTTTCGCTCTCCCAGTATCGTCCTCGACACCTCATCCCACCTATCTTGCTTTCCTATCGGCCAAGAGTGCTTTATTGACATATACACAGGACTTCTCCATCATCTCCTCTTCTCTGTCTAAAAAAGAAAGGTCTACCAAGACCCCAACCCCAGCGAGTCCAGCTTCAGGTGAGATTGGGTCTCTGGCAGGGACCGCCCGCCCATCACCCATCCCCCACGATCTTCAGGGCTGCTCCCGGCATCCAGAAGACCCGCCCACACAGGAAAGAGATCAGCCCCTCCAAGACTCCAACCCCAGAGAGTCCAGCTTCAGGAAAGACATCAGCCCCTCCAAGACCCCAACCCCAGCGAGTCCAGTTTCAGGAAAGACATGAGCCCCTCCAAGACCCCAACCCCAGCGATGCCAGCTTCAGCATCCCCAGCTTCAGCTGCAGGAAGGAAGGAGACCAGTGGAGACAGAAAGACCCCACCAGCACCCACTGGAAGAAGAGATGGGAAGAAGACAGAATAAGAGATCACTCAGCAATAGAGACACCAACAGGACCCCACCAGAATCCAGGGATCCAACACCAGCAAGACCCGAAAAGCACTACATAGACAAAGAAGAGGAGACAGACCTTAAAAATTATTTCATGAAGATGATGGAGACCCTCAAAGAAGAAATGAGGAAATCCCTTAAAGAAATAGAAGAAAAAACATACAAAAAATCCATGAAATGGGGGAAAAATTCAAGAAATAAACAAATCTCTCAAAGAATCTAAAGAGCACCAAGAAAAAACAACCAAAAGAATTAAGGAAACAGCTCAAACAGTTGAAGGATTGAAAGCTGAAATAGAAACGATAAAGAAAGCACAGAATGAAGGGATGCTGGAAATAGAAAAGCTCGGTAAACGATCTGGAGCTACAGATGCAAGTATCACCAATAGAATACAAGAGATAGAAGAGAGAATCTCAGGTGTTGAAGACTCATTAGAGGATATAGAGTCGTCAACCAAAGAAAATCTCAAAACAAACAAATCCTTAACACAAAATATCCAGGAAATATGGGACACTGTGAAGAAGCCAAACCTGAGAATAATAGGTATAGAAGAAGGGGAAGAAATTCAACTTAAAGGTACAGAAAACATATTCAACAAAATCATAGAAGAAAACTTCCCTAACCTAAAGAAAGATATGCCTATGAAAGTACAAGAATCTTACAGAACACCAAATAGGCTGGACCAGAAAAAGAAGTCACCTCGCCACATAATAATCAAAACATCAAACCTACAGAGTAAAGAGAAAATATTAAGAGCAGCTAAAGAAAAAGGCCAAGTAACATATAAAGGCAGACCTATCCGAATTACACCTGACTTCTCAATGGAAACGATGAAAGCCAGAAGATCCTGGTCAGATGTCCTACAAATGCTAAGGGAACAAGGATGCCAGCGCAGACTACTATATCCAGCAAAGCTCTCAATTACCATAGATGGAGAAAACAAAATATTCCATGACAAAGCCAGATTTAAACAATACGTATCCATGAATCCAGCTCTACAGAAAATGCTAGAAGGAAAACCTAGAGCCAAGGAAGATAACGACATTCACAAAGACACAGGCAATATATAATCATACTTTACAAAACACCAAAAAAAAAAGGAGGAGAAACTACACAAAATAACTTCACTAACAATAAATCAAGCGCAAACAAGGATCACCAATCAATGGTCATTAATATCCCTCAATGTCAACAGCCTCAACTTGCCTATAAAAAGACACAGACTACCAGAATGGATACGAAGACAGAACCCTTCCTGCTGCTGCATACAAGAAACACATCTCAACATCAAAGACAGACGTTATCTCAGAGTAAAGGGCTGGGAAAAGATCTTCCAATCAAATGACCCCAAGAAACAAGCGGGCGTAGCAATCCTAATATCTAACAAATTAGACTTCAAATTAAATTCAATCAAAAGAGATGAAGAAGGGCACTTCATATTCATCAAAGGAAAAATACATCAAGACGAAGTCTCAATTTTAAACATCTACGCCCCAAATACAAAGGCACCTACATTCGTGAAAGAAACATTACTAAAGCTCAAAATGCACATAAAATCACACACACTAATGGTAGGAGACTTCAACACTCTGCTCTCACTGCTAGACAGGACCTCCAGACAGAAACTTAACAAAGAAACAAAAGAATTAATAGAAGTTATGACCCAACTGGGTTTAACAGACATCTATAGAACATTCCACCCAAATACAAAGGGATATACCTTCTTCTCGGCACCACATGGAACCTTCTCTAAAATTGACCCCATAATAGGAAACAGAGCAAATCTCCACAGATACAAAAAAATTGGAATAACCCCCTGCATCTTATCAGACCACCATGCATTAACATTAGAATTCAACAATAACACAAATCGCAGAAACCCTACAAACTCATGGAGATTGAAGAATGCACAATTGCACCATCCCTGGGTAAAGGAACAAATAAAAAAAAGAAATTAAAGACTTCCTCGATTTCAATGAGAATGAAGACACAACATACACAAACTTATGGGACACTTTGAAAGCAGTGCTGAGAGGAAAGTTTATAGCACTAAGTGCCCACATGAAAAAACTGGAGAACAGTCATACTAGAGAATTAATAGCACAGCTGAATGTTCTAGAACAAAAAGAAGCAAACTCCCCCCAGGAGGAGCAGATGCTAGGAAATAATCAAATTGAGGGCTGAAATCAATCAAGTAGAAACCAGGAAAACACTGAGAAGAATCAATGAAACAAAGAGTTGGTTCTTTGAGAAAATCAACAAAATAGACAAACCTCTATCCAAACTAACCAAAAGACAGAGAGAGAGCATGCTAATTAACGAAATCAGGGATGAAAAAAGGGACATAACAACGGACTCTGAGGAAATCCAGAGAATCATCAGGGCATACTTTGAAAATCTGTACTCCACAAAATTTGAAAATTTAAAGAAATGGACAATTTCCTGGATAGATATCACTTGCCAAAATTAATCAAGAACAGATAAACAATCTAAACAGATCTATAACCCCTAATGAAATAGAAGCAGTCATCAAAAGTCTCCCAAACAAAAAAAGGCCAGGCCCAGATGGCTTCAGTGCAGAATTCTACCAGAAATTCAAAGAAGAGCTAATTCCAATACTCCTCAAAGTATTCCACACAATAGAAGCAGGAGGCTCACTGCCAAACTCTTTCTATGAGGCTACAATTACCTTGATACCCAAGCCACACAAAGACACAACTAAGAAAGAGAACTATAGACCAATTTCCCTCATGAACATTGATGCAAAAATACTCAATAAAATACTTGCAAACCGGATTCAAGAACAAATCATAAAAATCATCCACCATGATCAAGTAGGCTTCATTCCAGGAATGCAGGGATGGTTCAACATTAGAAAATCTATTAATGTAATCCACCATATTAACAATCTGCAAAAGAAAAACCACATGATTATCTCATTAGATGCTGAAAAAGCCTTTGACAAAATCCAGTACCCCTTCATGATAAAGGTCCTAGAGAGATCAGGGATAACAGGAACGTACCTGAATATAATCAAAACAATATACAGTAAACCAACAGCTAATATCAAACTAAATGGAGAGAAACTCAAAGCAATTCCTCTAAAATCAGGAACAAGACAAAGCTGTCCACTCTCTCCATATCTCTTCAATATTGTACTTGAAGTTCTAGCTACAGCAATAGGACAACAAAAGGAGATAAAGGGGATACAAATAGGAAAAGAAGAAGTCAAACTTTCATTATTTGCAGATGATATGATAGTTTGCATAAGTGACCCAAAAAACTCCGCAAGTTTGCTCCTAGAGCTGATAACACCTTCAGCAATGTGGCAGGATACAAAGTAAACCCAAAAAAATCAGTGACCCTATTATATACAGATGATGAAATGACTGAGAAAGAAATCAGAGAAACATCACATTTTACAATAGCCAAAAACAGCATCAAATACCTGGGGATAATGTCAACCAAGGAAGTGAAAGACCTGTATATCAAGAACTTTGTGTCTTTGAAGAAAGAAATCAAAGAAGATACCAGAAAATGGAAAGATCTCCCATGCTCTTGGATTGGTAGGATCAACATAATAAAAATGGCAATCTTGCCAAAAGCAGTCTACAGATTCAATGCAATCCCTATCAAAATTCCATCACAATTCTTCAAGGACCTGGAAAGAACATTAATCAACTTTATATGAAAAAACAAAAGGCCCAGGATAGCCAAAACAGCCCTATACAATGAAGGAACTTCAGGAGGGATCACCATACCTGACTTCAAGCTCTATTATAGAGCTATAGTCCTGAAAACAGCTTGGTATTGGCACAAAAATAGGCAGGTAGACCAAAGGAACCGAATCGAAAGCCCTAATTTTAACCCACACACCTATGAACACTTGATTTTTGACAAAGAAGCAAAAACTGTACAATGGAAAAAAGAAAGCATCTTCAACAAATGGTGCTGGCATAACTGGGTACTAGTATGAAGAAGACTGCAGATAGATCCAGGTTTATCGCCTTGTACAAAACTTAAGTCCAAATGGATCAAAGATCTCAACATAAATCCAGCCACACTGAAACTTTTAGAAGAGAAAGTGGGAGATACTCTTCAACGAGTTGGTACAGGAGACCACTTCCTAAACATAACACCAGTAGCACAGGCACAGAGATCGACAATTAACAAATGGGACCTTCTGAAACTAAAAAGCTTCTGTAAGGCAAAGGACACATTCAAAAAGACAAAGTCCAGTGCCTGCAGATCGCCTGGGAACTGCACAGAGCTCCCAATCCCGACGGGAGCCAAGCACCCCAGACTCCAGATCTTCTCTCCCACCAACGAGACCAGGAACCGAGAGGAGGCTGGGAGTCCAGGGAAGCAGCTGTTCCCCAGGCAGCTTCAGGTAAACAGGACGGCTTCCCGGCCTGTGTTCCAGTGCCTGCAGATCACCTGGGATCTGCACAGAGCTCCCAATCCCAGCGGGAGCCAAGCACCCCAGACTCCAGATCTTCTCTCCCACCAACGAGACCAGGAAACCAGAGGAGGCAGGGAGACCAGGGGAGTAGCTGTTCTGGATCAGGTACAACAGGACCCAGCATAGGGCCCAGGGGACCATGTAGGAGGCTAAGCGCCCCAGATTCCTGTTCTTCTCCACCCACGGGACCAGCATTTGGACAAGGAATAGAAGAACCACCAGATTATTGGACTTGCTAGCACCAACCAAAAGGGAACTCTGGTCCCCAGACCAGTAAGGGGCTCTTTCTGCACCCACTAGAAGAAGAGATGGTAAAGAGACAATACAAAAACACAGTCAGCAACAGAAAAACAAATATGACACCGCCAGATTCTAAAGACTCCACACCAGCAAGACCCCAACATTCCAATGCGAAAGAAGCAGAAGAGAACGACCTTAAAAGTACTTTCATGAAAATGATAAAGGCCCTAAAAGAGGATATAGGAAAATCCCTCAAAGAAATGGAAGAAAAAACAAACCAAAAAATGCAAGAAATGGAAGAAAAAACAAACCAAAAAATGCAAGAATTGGAAGAAGAAACATACCAAAAAAGGCAGGAAATGGAAGAAAAAACAAACCAAAAAAGGCAGGAAATGGAAGAAAAAACAAAGCAAAAAATGCAAGAAATGGTAGAAAAAACAAAGCAAAAAATGAAAAAAATGGAAGAAGAAACAAACCAAAAAAGGCAGGAAATGGAAGAAGAAACAAAGCACAAAATGCGAGAAATGGAACAAAAAGCAAACCAAAAAATGCAACAAATGGAAGACAGAACAAACCAAAAAATTCATAAAAGGCAACAAACGGACAAAAAAATAAACAGAAAATTGCAAGAAGCAATGCAAACACTGCAAGGGTTGAAAACTGAAATATAGACATTAAAAAAAACACAATCTGAAGAAAGGCAGAAAATAGAAAAGTTGGACATCAGTCAGGCTCTACCAATTCAAGCATTACCAACAGAATAGAAGAGATGGAAGAGAGAATCTCAAGTGTTGAAGATACACCAGGAGAAAAGGATTCATCAACCAAAGAAAACCTTAAGTCCAACAAATCCTTAACACAAAACATCCAGGAAATATGGGACACCATGAAAAGACCACACCTAAGAATAATAGGTATAGAAGAAGGAGAAGAAATCCACCTCAAAGGGGCAGAAGGCATATTCAACAAAATCATAGAAGAAAACTTTCCCAACCTTAAGAAAGACATGCCAATGAAGGTACAAGAAGCCTACAGAACACCAAATAGAGTGGACCACAAAAAAAATCCCCTTGCCACATAATAATCAAGACCCCAAACATACAGAATAAAGAAAGGATATTAAGAGCAGCTAAGGAAAAAGGTCAAGTAACATATAAAGGCAGACCTATCAGAATTACACCTCACTTCTCCATGGAAACTCTGAAAGCCAGAAGGTCCTGGATAGATATTCTACCAACACTAAGAGACCATGGATGCCAGCCCAGACTACTTGAACTGGCAAAACTCTCAATCACTATAGACAGAGAAAACAAGATATTCCATGACAAAACTAGATTCAAGCAATATGTGTCCACTAACCCAGCCCTACAGAAAATTTTGGAAGGGAAACTCCAACCAAAGGAAGCTAACTACAACCAGAAAAATATAGGCATTAGAGAATCCCTCTCTACCAACAGCCAAAAGAACAAAGGGGTGAAATTCCACACATAATTCCACCAACAACAACCATCGCAAATCGGAGAAGCATGAGCAATCAATGGTCATTAATATCCCTCAATATTAATGGCCTTAACTCACCCATAAAAAGACACACAGACTAGCAGAATGGATTCGAAGACAGAACCCTTCCTTCTGCTGCATACAAGAAACACACCTCACCCTCAAAGACAGACATTACCTGAGAGTTAAAGGTTGGGAAAAATTTTTTCAATGAAATGGACCCAAGAAACAAGCAGGGGTAGCAATCCTAATATCTAACAAACTAGACTTTAAAATAAAATCAATCAAAAGAGATGAAGGAGGTCATTACATACTCATCACAGGTGAAACCCACCAAGATGAAGTGTCTATCCTGAACATCTATACCCCAAATACAAAGGCATCCACATTCGTTAAAGAAACATTATTAGAACTTAAATATCATCTAAAGCCCCACAGAGTTATAGTGGGAGATTTCAACACACCACTATCACCACTAGACAGGAATACCAGAAAGAAACTCAACAAAGAAGCAAAGGGTCTAATAGAAGTAATGACCCAACTGGGATTAACAGATATCTATAGAACATTTCATCCACATAAAAAAGAATATACCTTCTTCTCACCACCAAAAGGAACCGTCTCAAAAATCGACCACATACTTGGCAACATATCAAACCTCAGCAGCTACAAAAAAATTGGAATAACTCCATGCATCTTATCAGACCACCATGCTTTAAAATTAGAATTCAACAACAACACAAATCGCAGAACACCTACAAACTCATGGAAATTGAATAATGCTCAACTGCACCATCCCTGGGTCAAAGAGGAAATAAAAAAGAAATTAAAGACTTCCTCGAATTCAATGAGAATGAAGACACAACATACTCAAACCTATGGGACACTTTGAAAGCAGTGCTACGGGGGAAGTTCATAGCACTAAGTGCTCACATGAAGAAACAGGAGAACAGTTATACCAGAGAATTAACATCACAGCTGAAAGCTCTAGAACACAAAGAAGTAAACTCCCCCAGGAGGAGTAGACGGCAGGAAATAATTAAATTGAGGGCTGAAATCAATAAAGCAGAAACCAGGAAAACAATACAAAGAATCAATGCAACCAAGAGTTGGTTCTTTGAGAAAATCAACAAGATAGACAAACCTTTGTCCAAACTTAGCAAACAGCAGAGAGTGAACACGCAAATTAACAAAATCAGAAATGAAAAGGGGGACATAACAACAGACTCCGAGGAAATCCAGAGAATCATTAGGTCATACTTTGAAAACCTGTACTCAACAAAATTTGAAAATTTAAAGGAAATGGATGACTTCCTGGACAGCTATCATTTGCCAAAACTAAATCAAGAACAGATAAGCAATTTAAATAGACCTATAACCCCTATGGAAATAGAAGCTGTCATCAAAAGTCTCCCAACCAAAAAAAGTCCAGGTCCAGATGGCCTCAGTGCAGAATTCTACCAGAAATTCAAAGAACAGCTTATACCAATTCTTCTCAATGTAGTCCACACAATAGAAGCAGAAGGGTCTTTGCCAAACTCTTTCTATGAGGCTTCAATAACCCTGATCCCCAAGCCACACAAAGATACAACTAAGAAAGAGAACTTCAGACCAATATCCCTCATGAACATTGATGCAAAAATACTCAATATAATACTGGCAAATCGGATCCAAGAACACATCAAAAGAATCTTTCATCACGATCAAATAGGTTTCATCCCAGGGATGCAGGGATGGTTCAACATACGAAAATCCATCAACGTAATCCACCATATAAACAAGCTGAAAAACAAAAATCACATGAACATCTCACTAGATGCTGAAAAAGCCTTTGACAAAATCCAACACCCCTTCATGATAAAGGTCTTGGAGAGATCTGGGATAACAGGGACATACTTAAACATAATAAAAGCTATATACAGTAAACCAACAGCCAACATCAAACTAAATGGACAGAAACTCAACGCAATTCCTCTAAATTCAGGAACAAGACAAGTCTGTCCACTCTCCCCATACATTTTCAACATGGTACTTGAAGTTCTAGCCATTGCCATACGACAACAAAGGGGGATCAAGGGGATACAAATTGGGAAGGAAGAGGTCAAACTTTCACTGTTCTCAGATGATATGATAGTTTACATCAATGACCCAAAGAACTCTACCAGGGAACTCTTACAGCTGATTAACACCTTCAGCAAAGTGGCAGGCTACAAGATCAACACAAGAAAATCAGTAGCCCTACTATATACAGATGATAAAAGGGCTGAAAGAGAAATCAGAGAAACATCACCCTTTACAATTGCCACAAACAACATAAAATACCTTGGGGTAATGTAACCAAACAAGTGAAAGACCTGTATCGTAAGAACTTTGAATCTTTAAAGAAAGAAATTAAAGAAGCCCTCAGAAAATGGAAAGATCTCCCATGCTCTTGGATAGGTAGGATCAATGTAGTAAAATTGGCAATCCTGCCAAAAGCAATCTACAGATTCAATGCAATCCCCATTAAAATCCCAGCACAATTCTTCACAGACATTGAAAGAACAATAATCAATTTTGTATGGAAAAACAAAAGACCCAGCATAGCCAAAACAACCCCATTCAACAAGGCAACTTCCGGAGGCATCACCATCCCTGACCTCAAGCTCTATTACAGAGCTATAGTCCTGAAAACAGCTTGGTATTGCCACAAAAATAGATAGGTAGACCAATGGAATCGAATTGAAAACCCGGGTATTAACTCACACACGTACGAACATATGATCTTTGACAAAGAAGCTAAAAATATACAATGGAATAAAGAAGGCATCTTCAACAAATGGTGCTGGCATAATTGGAGACTGGCATGTAGAAGAATGCGGATCGATCCATGTTTATCGGCATGCACAAAACTTAAGTCCAAATGGATCAAAGACCTCAACATAAATCCAGCCACACTGAACCTCTTAGAAGAGAAAGTCGGTGGTACCCTTGAACGAATTGGTACAGGGGACAGCTTCCTGAACATAACACCAATAACACAGACAGTGAGATCAACAATTAATAAATGGAACCTACTGAAACTGAGAAGCTTCTGTAAGGCAAAGGACACAGTCAGCAAGACAAAAAGGCAGCCCACAGAATGGGAAAAATATTCACTAATCCCACATCTGACAGAGGGTTGATCTCCAAAATTTACAAAGAACTCAAGAAGCAAGTCTCCAAAACACCAAAGGACCCTATTAAAAAGTGGGCTGCAGAACTAAATAGAGAGTTTTCAATAGAGGAGTCTAAAATGGCTGAGAGGCACTTGAGAAAGTGCTCAACATCCTTAGCCATCCGGGAAATGCAAATCAAAACAACTCTGAGATACCATCTCACTCCTGTCAGAATGGCTAAAATCAAAAACACCAATGACAATTTATGCTGGAGAGGATGTGGTGAAAGGGGGACACTCCTCCATTGCTGGTGGGAGTGCCAACTGGTTCAGCCACTTTGGAAATCAGGATGGAGATTCCTCAGAAAAATGGGAATAAACCTACCACAAGACCCAGCAACTCCACTCTTAGGCATATATCCAAAAGATGCCCATTCATACAACAAAGATGTCTGTTCCACTATGTTCATAGCAGCTTTATTTGTAATAGCCAGAACTTGGAAGCAACCTAGATGTCCCTCACCCGAAGAGTGGATAGAGAAAATGTGGTACATCTACACAATGGAGTACTATTCAGCAGAAAAAAATAATGGAATCATGAGATTCGCAGGCAAATGGATGACACTAGAAGAAACCATCCTGAGTGAGGTAACCCAGTCACAAAAAGAGAAACATGGCATGTACTCTCTCATATATGGATTTTAGACATAGATCTGGGGAGTGCCAGCCTACAATCCTATGGCCAGAGAGTCTGGGAAACAGAAACTTCATTTAGTGGCTGATCGAAGAAGAGGCAGACTCCCTTGGTTAAGTACTGAGCTGATCTCAAGAAAGCCAGTAACAGAGAGGGAGGACTGATGATCAAAGGGATTAAGACTGGGCTGGTTTAACCCCCAGAAACAGCTGACCAGACAAAGGTTAACTCTTGAATCCCAGGCATCAGCCTGGGAATCCAGCATGGGACTGATCAAGACCCCCTGAATCTGGGTGTCAGTGAGGAGGCCTAGGGAATCTATTGAGCCCTGGGCAGCAGATCAGTACCCATCCCAAATATACACACGGACTTTGGACTCCCATAGAACAATGTGAGGTGCACTCTCACCCTGAACTCTTGGGGAAGGGTCTAGGCCCTGCCCTATATGAAATGACAGACTATGGACACCCCCATGGAGGGCCTCACCCTCCCTGGGGGAATGAGGGGATAACGGGGGGGGGCGGGCTAGGGGGAGGGCACGGGAGGAGGGGAGAGAATGGGAGAGGGACCTGGAACTGACTTGTGAAGCAACCTCGTTTCTTATCTAAATTTAAACTGGAAAATAAAAGAAAAAAAAGACAAAAAGGCAGGCCACTGAATGGGAAAAGATATTCACTAACCCTACATCTGACAGAGGGCTAATCTCCAAAATTTACAAAGAACTCAAGAAACAAGTCTCCAAAACACCAAAGGATCCACTTGAAAGGTGGGGAACAGAGCTAAATAGAGAAATCTCAGTAGAGGAGGCTAAAATGGCCAAGAGGCACTTAAGAAAGTGCTCAAAATCCTTAGCCATCAGGGAAATGCAAATCAAAACAACTTTGAGATACCATCTTACTCCTGTCAGAATGGCTAGAATCAAAAACACCGAAGACAATTTATGCTGGAGAGGATGTGGAGAGAGAGGAACACTCCTCCACTGCTGGTGGGAGTGCCAACTTGTACAGCCACTTTGGAAATCAGTATGGAGATTCCTCAGGAATGGAAATTAATCTACCACTAGACCCAGCAATTCCACTCTTAGGCATTTATCCAAATGAGGCAGGTTCATACAACAAGGGCATCTGCTCCACTATGTTCATAGCAGCATTGTTTGTAATAGCCAGAACTTGGAAGCAACCTAGATGCCCCTCAACTGAAGAGTGGATAGAGAAAATGTGGTACATTTACACAATGGAGTATTACTCAGCAGAAAAAAACAATGGAATCTTGAAATTCGCAGGGAAATGGATAGCACTGGAAGAAACCATCCTGAGTGCGGTAACCCAGTCGCAAAAAGCAAACATGGTATGTACTCACTCATATATGGATTTTAGACATTGATCAGGATAGTGCCAGTCTGCACTTCCACTGATAGAGAGTCTGGGAAACAGGAAAGAACCTAAAAGATATGCATATATGCATAGTACCCAAGAGAAGAGGATGGAGACAAGATCCTCTGAATGGATGGGGAACACGGCGAGGGGTGGGGAGGGGGGAGTGGGACCTTGGAAAAAGAGAGAGGGTGAAGAGGAAGGGAGTTTGTCATGGGGGAACAGGAAGTTGAGGGGGTGGGGGTAGAATAGGGGGAAGAGGGAATCATAGGATCTAAGACAGATCAGGCACCAGAGTGACCTCGAGTGATCTAAAGGGATAACACCAAGTGGCAAGCTAAGCAATAGTGGAGGGACCACCTCGAATGCCCATTCCTGATAATGAACTTGATGTCTATAACCATCTGGGAGCCTTCATCCTGTGACTGATGAAAGCAGAGGCAAACACACAATTAATCACTGAACTGAACCCAAGGAACCCAGTGACAGAGAGAGAGGAGTGATTGGCAAAGAATGGGCTGGCAAAACCAGCAGAGACAGCTGATCTGAACAGGGGAGAGCTCTTAGACCCCAGACCGACAGTAGGGAAGCCAGCATGGGACTGATCTGGACCCCCCAAATGTGAGTGTCAGCGAGAAGGCCTGGGCAACCTATGGGGCCCTGAGCTGTGGATCAGTGTCTATCCCTGGTATACAAACTGTCTTCATGTGCCTATAGCACAAAGAGAGATGGTCTCTCAGCCTGGACTCTTAGGGGAGTGCCTGGACCCTACCAAGAGTAAAATGACAGACTCTAGATATTCCCTACGTGGAAGGATTTGGCAATAAGGTGGGAGGGGGGAGAAGGGGAGTGTGGGAGGAGGGGAGGGAGAGGGAACTGGGATTAACATGTAAAACAAGATACTTAAAATTAAAATAAAAAATGATAAAAAAAATTAAAAAGCAAGGTCTTAACTTTAACATGGTCAAATTAAATATAACAGAACAGCTATCAAGCAAGAACACAGTTACAATATATTTTAATCAACATTCTGGCCAGAGCTTCATTCAACACTAGAACTCCAGTCAGGAACTTCAATCTAGCCTCTCTTGCCAAATAGAGACTGTCTGATCTACTGGAGATTTTCTTACACTAACAATTTTCTTCTCACAGTTCTCCATGAGATTGTCATTGTACAATCTCAGCAGGAAGTAGTTTCAAGAATTCCATGCCCCCTCTCCCTACTATTGACATTATAGGATACTTTACACCTATTAGCGTTAGTTTTCAAGTATTTTAGAGTTGGGGTTGGAAGGAGGTGTTCAGACTTGGGTGTTTCTTTCAGATAAGTGTAAATTTAGATGGGATAGATGTTTGATACATTTTGGTCATTGACACAAGTTAGTTGTTTTAAGTTTAAATATCCTTTTTAGACTATAGGGGGAATTGTAGGAGGAAACAGTGTCCCACCATTAGCCATGTGGCATATTAGAGTACATACAAATGGGGTAATAAAAGGTCAGTTTACCGCACTGCTAACCACACCCACTTTAGGCATGACTAAATACGTATCCAGACAAGTCTGTGAACTACATGACTAGCCAGGCACAAATTGGGCACGGCTAGGGGCTTGTAAGGAGGAAGGAATAAAACACTGAGCAGCAGAAGTCTCGCCCTCTTTTCGGCTTCGAGTTGGGCGAAGGAAAAATACTCTGGCTCCTCTGGGTTACATGTTTTTCTCTTGTGAGTAATTTCTACAATAAATACTTACTTAAGCTTTCAGTAAGTGTGCCGTTAATTGTTGCAGTATCACCTGTCAAATTGGCTAAAATCAAAAACTCCAATGACAGTTTATGCTGGAGAGGATGCAGAGAAAGGGGAACACTCCTTCACTGCTGGTGGGAGTGCCAACTTGTACAGCCACTGTGGAAATCAGTATGGAAATTCCTCAGGAAAATGGGAACACTCCTGCACTGCTGGTTGGAGTGCCAAGTCGTACACCCACTTTGGAAAGCAGTATTGATTCCTCAGGAAAATGGGAATAAGTCTACCACAAGACCCAGTAATTCCACTCTTTGTCATATACCCAAAATATGTACATTCATTCAACAATGACATCTGTTCCACTATTTTCATAGCAGCATTATTTGTAATAGCCAGAACCTGGAAGCAACCAAGATGGCCCTCAACTGAAGAGTGAATAGAGAAAATTTGATACATTTACACCATGGAGTACTATTCAGTGGAAAAAAACAATGGAATCTTGAAATTTGTAGAAAAAAAATGGACAGCACTATAAGAAACCGTTTTGAGTGAGGTAACTCAGTCACAAAAAGAGAAACATGGTTTGTACTCACTCATATATAGATTTTAAACATGAATCAGGGTAGTGTCAGCATATAATACCAATGACAGAGAGTCGGGGACAAAGAACCTTCCTCCAGTGACTGATAGAAGCAGAAGCAGACACCCACAGATAAACACTGAACTGAACTCCTGGAATCCAGTGACTTAAAGGGGGAGCTTATGAGCAAAGGAGTTAAGACTGGGCTGGTTTAACCTACAGAAACTGTTAACCTGAACAAGGGGGAGCTCTTGGATACCAGATTAAAGGCTATGTGGAAACAATGGTACTGACTCAGGCCCTGTACAATAAAGGAATTTCTGGATGCATCACTATCCCTGAATTGAAGCTCTATTAGAGAGCTTGGTATTGGAACAAAAATAGACAGATCATAGGAATCAAAGTGAAAACCCTGATATTAATCCACACACCTACAAAAACCTGATTTTTGAAAAAGAAGCTAAAATTAAACAATGGAAAAAGGAAGCATCTTCAACAAATGGTGCTGGCATAACTGGAGGCTGGCATGTAGAAGATTCCAGATAGATTCATATCTATCACCATGCAGAAAACTTAAGTCTAAATGGATCAAAGACCTCAGCATAAATCTAGCCACACTGAAACTCTTAGAAGATAAAGTGGGAAGTACCCTTGAACAAACTGTACAAGAGACCGCTTCCTGAACATAATACCAGTTTCACAGACAATGAGGTCAACACTTAATAAACCAAACCTCCTGAAACTGAGCACCTTATGGAGGGCAAAGGAGACAGTCAACAAGACAAAAAGGCAGCCCAAAGAGTTGGAAAAGATATTCGCCCATCTTATATCTGACAGAGGGATGATTTCCAAAATATACAATGAAATAAAGAAGCTACTCACCAAAACACCAAATAATCCAATTAAAAAGTGGGGTACAGAACTAAATAGAGAATTCTCAATAGAGGAGACTAAAATGGCCAAGAGACACTTAAGAAAGTGCTCAACATCCTTAGCCATCAGGGAAATGCAAATCAAAACAACTCTGAGATACCATCTTACTCCTGTCAGAATGACTAAAATCAAAACACCAATGACAGTTTATGCTGGAGAGAATGTGGAGAAAGAAAGGGGAACACTTCTCCATTCCTGGTGGGACTGCCAACTTGTACAGTCACTGTGGAAATCAGTATGGAGATTCCTCAGGAAAGTGGGAATCAGTCTATTACAAGACCCAGAAATTCTCCTCTTAAGGACATACCCCACAGACTATCCCTACTTTTCCTTCCCTTCCCACCTCATCTCTCTGTCCCAAGACACAAGTCTGGCAGATACCCCTTGCTAAACCACAGTCTATTAGACCATCATGGATTAAAGGTGAATATCAACAGCAGAAACCTTACAAAATCATGGAGACTGAACAACTCTCTATTCAATGAAAAAATGGGTCAAGACAAAAATAAAAGAAAAACTAAAGACTTCCTAGAATTCAACAAAAATTAATATACAACATACCCAAATTCATGGTACACAATGGAAAGAGGAAAGGTCATAGCACTAAGTGCCTACATGAAAAAAAAACTTGGAGTGATCTCATGCTAATAACTTAACAGTACACCCAAAAGCTCTAGAACAAAAAGAAGTATACCCAAGAGGCTAGATGACAAAAAATTATCAAATTGGTAGTAGAAATCAATAAAATTGGAACAAAGAAAACAATACAATAAACCAATGAAAAAAAGAGTTGATTCTTTGAAAAAATCAACAGACCCTTATACAAACTAACTAAAAGACAAAGAAAAAATATCCAAATTGACAAAATCAGAGACAAGGCAGTGGTTATTACAACAGACACTGAAGAAATCCAAGGAATCATAAGGACATATTTTTAAAACCTCTTAGAAAATCTAAAAGAAATGAATAATTTTCTCACTAGGTACCACCTACCAAAGTTACATCAAGATCAGATGAACAAATTAGGTAGACCTACAACCCTAGTGAAATAGAAGCAGTCATTAAAAGTCTCCCAACACAAAAAGTCCAAGGCCAGACAGTTTTAGAGCAGAATTCCACTAGATTTTCAGAGAAGTTAATACTAATATTCCTCAAATTATTACTCAAAATAGAAAGAGAAGGAACACTGCCCAATTCATTTTATGAGTCCAGTCACCCTGCTACCCAAAGCACATAAAGACTCAACAAAGAAAAATTTACAAACCAATTTATCTTGTGAACACAGATGCAAAATACCAATAAAACATTCACAAGCTGAATCCAAGAACACATCAAAAAGATCATCCAACAGGACCATTCCAAAGAGACAGGAATGGTTCAATATATGGAAATCAGTCAATGTAATCCACCATATAAACAACATGAAAGAAAAACATCACAGAATCACATCACTAGATACTGAAAAAGCCTTAGAATAAATACAACACTTTACATGATTAAAGTACTGGAGATATTATGGATTCAAGGGACATACGAAAACATAATAAAGGCAATGTACTGCAAGCCTATACGAAAAATCAAATTTAGTGAAGAGAAACTCAAGGTAATTCCACTAGAAACAGGCACAAGACAAAGTTGTGCACTCTTTCCATATCCATTCAGTTTACTACTTGAAATTTTAGCTAGAGCAATAAGAAAACTGACAGAAATCAACGGGACTACAAATTGGAAATAAAGAAGTCAAAGTATCATTAGTTGCCAGTGATAGGTATGACAGTATACAAAAATGACCCTAAAAATTCCACTAGACAATGACAACTGATAAATGCTTTCACTGAACTGACAAGATACAAGATTAACTACAAAAAACATCAGTAGGTCTCCTATGTACAAGTGACAACTGGACTGAGAAAGAAATCAGGGAAACAGCGCCATTCACAATAGCCTCAAATAATATAAAATATCTTGGGGTAATTCTAACCAAGCAAGTCAAAGACTTCTTTGATAAAACCTTCAAGTCTTTGAAGAAAAAAATTGAAATAGATACCAGATATGACCAACCTACCAAAAGTAATCTACAAATTCAGTACAATCCTTATCAAAATTCCAACACAATTCTTTACAGACCTTGAAAGGACAATTCTCACATTAATATGAAAAAATCAAGATGGCTAAAACAATCATGAAAATTAAAAAAAAACTGCTGGAGATATCACCATCACTGGTGTAAAGTTGTATTATAGAGCTATAGCAATAAAAACCTCAAGGTATTGCCATAAAAGAAGACATGCTGATCAGTGGAATCAAATAGAAGACCCAGGCCATCCCCACACAACTGATTTTTTTAAAATAAAGAAACCATAAATACACACAGAAATACGGACAGCATCTTTACCAAATGGTGCTGGTAATATTAGATGTCAGCATGTAGAAGAATGCAAATAAATCCACGTTTATCACCCTCAAGCCCAATTGGATCAAAGGCCTCAACACAAAACCCAAAACTGAACTCAATAGAAGAGGAAATAGGGCATAGCCTTGAAATCATCGCCATAGAAGGCAGCTTCCTGAATAGAACACTGATAACATAGGTATGAATTTTTCTAATTCTACATCTGATAAAAGACTAATATCAAAAATATATAAACAACTCAAGATACTAGATATAAAAAAACAGTGGAGCACTATTTATCCCTAGTATACAAATGGATTTTTGGAGCCCATTCCACATACAGCAATACACTCTCAACCTCGACACACAAGGATAGCATTGGCCCTGCTACAAATGATATGACAGACATTCAAGATCCCTCATGGAAGGCCTCATACACCCTGAGTAGTGGTAAGAGGATGGGAAAGGGGTTGGTGGTGGGCAGGAGTGGAGGGGAGTGAGAAGGAACTGGGACTGACATGTAAAACAAGTTTCTTTCTAATTTAAATTAAAAAGGAAAACATGAATCCAGGTACTATATTGAATACACATGGAGAGAAGAAATATCCTTGTATAGGTCCTTATTCTAATGGAAAGGCTTGAGTTTCTTTCCATTTTGTTTGATGTGGACCTTTGGCTTGTGCTAAAATGCTACATTTATTTTATGATATGCTCCATGTATCCCTGGTCTCTTGAGAACATTTGTATCAGGAAAGGTGATGGACTTTTATGGCCAAAGGAATTTTTGCATATAATGTGATGATTTCAAGAGATATAATTTGTGTTCCATTTTCTATATTAAGTGGATTACATTTCTTGATTTGGGTATTTGAAACATCAATTTTTCTTTTCTTATTTTAAATTTAAATAGCTTGCTTCACATGTCAATCCCAGTTCCTTCTCCCTCTCCTCCTCTTACTCCCCCTACAATCCCCCAAGCCTCCCATCCTATCTCCACTTCCTTTCATATAGGGGATATCTAGAGTCTGTCATTTCACTCAGGGAAGGGATCAGGGACTCCCCTAAGTGTCCAGTCTAAGAGAGAATCTTTCTTTCTGTTATGGATACAAGAAGTCCGTTTGTATGCCAGGGATAAATACTGATCCACTGCCCAGGGCCCCATAGGTTGCCCAGGCATCCTCACGGAATCTAGATATCCCATATATGGAAGGAAATGGTGATAGGGTGGGAGGCTGGAGGGGTTGGTGGGGGGATGTGGGAGGAGGGAAAGGAGAGGGAACTGGAATTGACATGTAAAACAAGCTATATAAAATTAAAATAACAATAGTGATGAAAGTTTTAAATCCTTCAATTTCATAAGAATATAAGTGTTTTCTGAACTTACATGTATAAACTCAGCCTATGTCCATTCACTGAAAAGAACAGAAATGGTCATCAAAATATCAGGAACTGGAGTTGTAGGGCGTTATGGATTTAATGTGATAGTTAGGAGCTGGATCCAGTTCCTCTGAAAACTAGCTAGTACTCTCTAACACTAAACTACAACTTCAGCTCCTGGTGAAGCAAAAAATAAGCTAACAATAATACTTCATGAAAACACACACTAAAATGGTAAGCTTATAAATGACCATTTGCAAAAATGAAGAAAAAATTTAATATTTGAGTAGGTAAACATGGCGAAATATAATCATGACTTCTACAATTACTCAATAATTTATATAGTAGACATTTTTCAACAAGTGAGTAAATTTTAAATATCTCGCATAACCAGAATTTCTTTTTGTTCTTTCTTTAATGAGATATTTTCATTTTACTTTGATAGTATAACAGTACCAGTATAGGGGGCTCTGCTTACACTAGGGCATCATATTAAAAACCACATGAGAGAAGAAGGAAAATAGACTAGCACAGCTCATTAGCTTGTGTTGATTCAAACTTTTATAGTCTGATGCTCAGTGGCTTATTTAAAATTATTTAAGTACAGTAAAATATGGAAAGGCAGTTCATGGTGCAATGAATTCTTCTGTGCACAAAGAGGCATAATAACATGAGAACTTCTCAAAGTACATGTCACAGCTTCTGTGATGATGGGTTGTACAGATAGGATACAAGTACTTACTTAATGGACTAGGGAAGAATCTGGTGTGGTATTGATCATACAGATGGCATAGTCATTTCCTCAGCTATTATCAACCTCCAGTACTGATTATGGAAGCTTGGGAGAGACCGCAACCATTCAGGAAGGGCAAAGGTCACCTAGACTTTTATTGGATTCTACAAGTGGTAGCCTGGTATGGACTAGATAGAGAAATAATGCAAGAATCACATAGGCTACAAGATACCTCCAGTCCCAGAATTCTAAGAAGAAGAGAGACCATATATATTTTTGCTTGAAAAGAAAACCATACCTGTTGGAAATTTATGGGTCTACTAGAGCTATCAGTGAAAGCAAGAACCTTTGTAATCCATTCATATTACAATATTTCATTCTTCACTTTGCTCTCTAAAATGTATGGCCTCTTTTCCTTCTTACAGTTGTTTCATGAATATGTGTACATGTGTATACGTAAATATTCCTAAATGAAACTTCAACAATCCATACAATTTAATATGCATATAAATTTTAAGACTTTCCATTTGATGCTGGACAATAAATTGCTATGTGTTTCCCTGATTAAGACTGTCTCTCTCACTCACTGTTTACAGTTCTTTGTATATGGTGGTGGCACGCACATTGGATTCACAATATACCTCTAACTGAATTAAACCAGGATTGCTGAAACATGTGTCTAGATTATTTCTACTGGCATTATCGGTCATTGGTTTGCGGACACTAATGATGATCTTCAAGCAACAAAGAGACACTCCCCATTAAAAAGTATGAAAATTGACTGAATATTTTACTATTTTTATTACGAAGAAAGAGAGGGAATACATTTGAAGTTAAAAAAAGAGGCAATATATATGTACAATCTCAAATACTATCAAAGAGTTAATGTATATATTAAATATTGTATAAGCATCATATTACATTAACAGTTGCAACATATTACACTAAATTAAAATCTGGAATACTTATGAGTTTGCACAGTTCTTTAAAATAAGGTCCAGATGTCAGGTCAGAAAAATCTGGTGCTTAACTCATTTCTAATGAGAATAAACATCTCTGCAATTTTCCAATAAACATTTTATGACTACAAAGACACTATCTGGATAGAATGATTCTAATTTTGTAAAAAATGTAGACCTTACTAAAGAGGACTGCAGAGTACTGAATGATCTGTGAAAACTTACTGAAGATTTTCAAAATGGGTAAGACACTTGTTTGTGTATGACAACTCATACAGTGATTTAAGGAGATATTCTAATAATATTAACAAAACTAGTCCATTATATGGAATTTCTGATGATTGTGTCTAATACTTGACCATCTGGTAAATGATTTCTGACATTCTTGGTATTTCTAAGATTTGTCATGAGTATGGATTCTGTGATGAGTATGAAGACTTGAGTGATGGGCAAAGGACTTTCCACACTCTTCACATCTGTAAGGTTTTTCACCAGTATGAATTCTGTGATGAGCTTGAAGATATGAGTGACGGGTAAATGACTTGCCACATTCTGCACATCTGTAAGGTTTCTCACCAGTATGGATTCTGTGGTGAACTTGAAGATTTGAATGCTGGGTAAAGCACTTGCCACATTCTTCACATCTGTAAGGTTTGTCACCAGTATGAATTCTGTGATGAGCTTGAAGATATGAGTGACGGGTAAATGACTTGCCACATTCTGCACATATGTAAGGTTTCTCACCAGTATGGATTCTTTGGTGAACTTGAAGATTTGAAGAACGGGTAAAGCACTTGCCACATTCTTCACATCTGTAAGGTTTGTCACCAGTATGGATCCTGTGGTGACTTTGAAGAGTTGAGAGGTCTGTAAAAGATTTGCCACATTCTTCACATCTGTAAGGTTTGTCACTAGTATGGATTCTGTGGTGACGATGAAGATGTGAGCGTTGTGTAAAACATTTGCCACATTCTTTACAACTGTAAGGTTTATCACCAGTATGAATTATTTGATGAGCTTGAAGATGTGAGTGACGGGTAAATGACTTGCCACATTCTTTACAACTGTAAGGTTTCTCACCAGTATGAATTCTTTGGTGAACTTGAAGTTTTGAATGCTGGGTAAAGCATTTGCCACATTCTTCACAACTGTAAGGTTTGTCATTAGTGTGGATCCTGTGGTGAATTTGAAGAGTTGAAAGGTGTCTAAAAGATTTGCCACATTCTTCACATCTGTAAGGTTTGTCACCAGTATGGATTCTGTGGTGACGATGAAGACTTGAGAGGTGTGTAAACGATTTGCCACATTCTTTACAACTGTAAGGTTTATCACCAGTATGAATTCTGTGGTGAACATGAAGATTTGAATGACGGGTAAAGCACTTGCCACATTCTTCACAACTGTAAGGTTTGTCAATAGTTTGGAACCTGTGGTGACTTTGAAGAGTTGAGAGGTGTCTAAAAGATTTGCCACATTTATTACAACTGTAAGGTTTTTCATCAGTATATATTCTATAGTGAACAGGAAGAGATGTGGACTTTACACATTCTTCATAGCTGGAAGGTTGGTCTAGAGTATGGATCCTCTGTTGAACTTGCAGTCTTGAGATCTGCAAAAAGTAGTTGCCACATTCTTCTAATGTGTAAAGTTTGTCACCAGTATGAATGCTGGGGTGACCTTGAAGGGTTGCATGACAGGTAATGGACTTGCCGCATTCTTTCCTTTTGTTAAGTTTCTTTCCTGTCTCGATTTCCTGGTTTCTCCTGAAGTGTGAAAAGTTATGGAGACATTTTTCACATCCTACACATTTGTAGGACTTCCTTAAGATATGAGTTATTCCATGTGTAATGAAATTTGAGGAATTCCCAAAATATATTTTACAATTATCATTGTGGTTGGGGTTCACCAAAGGATGGATTTGCTGGCAGGTGCTATGAAGAGAAAACTCTATAACGGCCTTGTCACTTTTCTTCCATTTCCATGCTTTCTCTCTGCAATGGATTTTGTGATGGTTAGTGAGGAGTGCACATTCATTGAAGCACTTCCGCCATTCCTTATAGTTGAAATGTTCCACTTCAGCATTCAGTCTATTATGTCTGGTGATGTGTGTAGAACTCATGAGGCATTTTTCACATAAATTACATTCACATGGTTTCTCTCCAGCATTGAATATTAGACAGCCTAGTTGATTTAAAAGGGGAGAAATATTATTATAAGTTTGGCATATCTCGAGCCTCTTTTCCATGTTCCTTCAATGATTTTGAACAGAATCTTACATGGATAGTAGAATCCATTACATTCTTGTCTAAATCTGTAGGAAATGTTTCCAGGAATAGACTTTCTGAACCAAACATTTGCGCATCCATCAAAAGTTCAATCATGGTGATAGATTTTTATGAAGTTTCTCTTGTGTCTGGTCAGGCAGGTGCCTAAAAATGTTTTTGTTATAATCAAAAGTCTCTTTATAGTTATTATTGAAATAACTCTCAGGATAAACTGAATTAGTTGGTTTTAAGTCCTGTATAGGCACACACCCTGGCTCTACAGGATCTCTTGTCCTTGGAACTGCAGCTCGGCCCCACTAAGGGCCCCTTGAAGACTGAGCAACCAAGAGTCAACTGAGAGAGCCGACCTACTCCTACCACCATTCAGCAAAGAGGGTAGAGCAGAGGTGGGCTCCAGGCCCCCACACTGGTGCCAAATTCCTTCTTCTTGTACTCTCTGGGATCTCCTGGACTAGGGACTGCATCAACCTCCACTCAACCCCAGAGGACCCAGCAACAAAGAGCCTACTGAGAGAGCCAGTCTACTCCCAACCCCACCCAGAGAAGAGGGCAAAAGTCAGAGTGGAGAAAGCAGAGCTCTCCACTACTAGGAGAGAGAGTGCCTCAGACACATATGCACCCACTGTAACATCCTTCAGTGAATTGAACCTGCTTGAGCCGACCAGAAGAGAACCTTGGACCCATACCCACCAGAAAAAAAAGAGACCCCACCAGTACCCACTGAAAGAAGGGATGGGAAAATGACAATACAAGAACAAATTCAATTACTGAAAAAAAAACAATATGATAACACAAGACTCTAGGGACTCTACACCAGCAAGATCAGAACATCACAACACAGATGAAACAGACGAGAACAATATTAAAAATCAAAACTTCATGAAGATGATAGATACCCTAAAACAAAGATGAGAAAATCCTTTAAAGAAATAGAATAAAAGACGAACCAGAGTTGGTTCTTTGAGAAAATCAACAAGATAGACTAACTATTGTCCAATCTTACCAAATGGCAGAGTGTGAACTTGCAAATTAACAAATTCAGAAACAAAAAGGGGACATAACAATGGACTCTGAGGAAATTCAGAGAATCATCAGGTCATAATTTGAAAACCTGTACTCCACAAAATTTGAAAATTTAAAGGAAATGGACAATTTTTTAATATCTACCACTTGCCAAAATTAAAGCAATAACAAAGAAGCAATTAAAATGGAGCTATAACTCCTAAGGAAAAAGAAGCAGTCATCAAAATTCTCCCAACAAAAAATACCACAGGTCCAGATGGCCTCAGCGCAGAATTCTACCACGTATTCAATGAACAGCTTACACCAATTCTTCTCAAAGTATTCCATGCAATAGAAGCAGAAGAGTCTTTACCAAACTCTTTCAATGAGGCTGCAATAGCCTTGATAGTCAAGAGACACAAAGGCAAAACAAAGAAAAATAATTTCAGACCACTATCCCTCATGAACTTTGATGCAAAAATACTCAATAAAATACTGTCAAACAAGAAGGAAGAACTCATCAAAACAATCATTTACCATGATCAAGTAGGTTTCATCCCAGGGATGCAGGGATGGTTTGACATACAAAAATCCATCAATGTAATCCACCATATAATCGAACTGAGAAACAAAAATCACATGATCATCTCACTATATACAGAAAAAAGCCTTTGATAAAGTCCAACACACCTTCATGATAAAGGTCTTGGAGAGATCCAAGATAACAGAAACATACTTAAACATAATAAAAGCTATCTATATACAGCAAACCAACAGCCACCACCAAACTTAATGGAAAGAAAGTCAATGTGAATCTGCTAAAATCAGGAACAAGACAAGACTTTCCAATCTCTCCATACCTCTTCAATATTCTACTTGCATTTCTAGCTAGAACAATAAGACAACAAAAAGAGATCTAGGAGATACAAATTGGAAAGGAAGACGTCAAACTTTCACTACTTGCATCTGGAATGATAGTTTACTTAAGTGATCAAAAAACACTACCAGGCAACTCCTACAGGTGATAAATACCTTCACATAAGGCACAAGTGCACAAAAACAACCCTATTCAATAAAGCAACATGTACAGTCTTCACCATCCCTGACTTCAAGCTGTATTACAGAGATATAGTCCTGAAAACAGCTTGGTATTGGCACAAAAAGAGACAGAATGACGAATGGAATCAAACTGAAAACACTGATACTAACCCATAAGTGTTTTACATGTCATCTTCTAAAAAAGGCTAAAAATATACAATGGAAAAAAGAAACAATCTTCAACAAATGGTGCTGGCATGACTGGTTATTGGCATGTAGAAGATTCATGTCTATCGCCATGCATAAAACTTGAGTCCAAATGGATAAAATACCTCAACATAAATTGAGCCACACTAAACCTCTTAGAAAAGAAAGTGTGAGGTATCCTTGAATGAATTGATACAGGAGACTGCTTCCTGACCATAACACCAGTAGAACAGACACTGAGGTCAATAAGTAATATATGGGACCTCTTGAAACTGAGAAGCTTCTGCAAGGCAAAGGACACAGTCAACAAGCAAAAACTCAGCCCAAAGAATGGGAAAAGATATTTACTAACCACATATTTGACACAGGGCTGATCTCCTCGACAAGCAGTTCTCCAAAGTACCAAAGGATCCAATTAAACAGTGGGGTACAGAACTAAATAGAGAATCCCAATAGTGGATTACAAATTGGCTGAGAGTCACTTGAGAAAGTGCTCAATATCCCTAGCCATCAGGGAAATGCAAATCAAAACAAATCTGAGATACCATCTTGCTCCTGTCAGAATGGCAAATATCAAAATCACCAATGACAGTTTATGCTGGAGAGGATGTGGAGAAAGGACAACACGCTTTCACTGCTGGTGGGAGTGCCGACTTGTACAGCCATTTTAGAAATCTCTATGGAGATTCCTCAGGAAAAAGGGAATCAGCCTACCACAAGACCCAGGAAATTCTCTCTTAGGCAAATATCAAAAAGATGCAGAGTCATATAACACAGATGTCTTTTCAACTATGTTCATAGCAGCATTATTTGTAATAGCCAGAACCTGTAAGCAAACTTCATGCCCCAAAACTGAAGAGTGGAAAGAGAAAATGCGGTGCATTTACACAATGGAGTACTCCTCAGAAGGCAAAAACAAAGGAATATTGAAATTTGCAGACGAATGGATGGCACAAGAAGAAACCATCCTGAGTGAGGTAACCCTGTCACAAAAAAAAATATGGTATGTACTCTATCATATATGGATTTTACATGGATCTGGAGAGTGCCAGCCTACAGACCCATTGCCAGAGAGAGTGGGAAACATAACATTCACCCAATGACTTATAGAAACAGAGGCAGACAGCCACAGCTAAACACTGAGCTGAACTCAAGGAATCCAGAGACAGAGAGGAAGGACTGATGATCAAAGGGGTTAAGAATGGGTTTGTTTAACCCACAGAAACAGCTGACCTGAATAAGTGGAACGCTTGAACCCCAGACTGATGGCTGAGAATCCTGCATGGAACTGATCAAGGCCAACTGAATGTGGGTTGTCAGTCAAAAGGCATAGGCAATCTATGCGGCCTTCAGTAGTAGATCAATATTTATCCCTGGCATACAAATGGATTTTGGGTGCCTGTCCCACAATGAGACATGTACTCTCACCCTGAATTGTTGGGGGAGGTACTAGGCCCTGCCCTGGATGAAATCATAGACTATAGATACCCCTATGGAGGTCCTTACACTTCTCAGGGAAAAGCAGTGGGGATTGGGGGAGGGGAGGGGAGGATTGTTGATGAGAGGACTTGGGAAGAGGGGAGGGAGAGGGAGACGGACCTGGGATTGACATATGAATCAAACTTTTTTCTAATTTGATTTTTAAAAAATAAAATTAAAAAAATTATTTAAAAAAAGAAAAGATAAACCAAAATTTACAAGAAACAATTCAAACAGTGCAAGGTTTGAAAGCATGTAATACATGAAAGAAAGCATAAAAAACATGAAATGATAAAGAGAAATTGTCTATCACACACAGTCAAAATATTACTTGAATGGGAGTTTTCATTTCAAGTTAATTAAATTAAGGGCTTGGCCGGACATGGGTGGTGTACACTTTAAACCCAGCACTCAAACAGCAGAACAAGGTGGATCTCTTTGAGTTTGAGGACAGCCTGGTCTAAAGACTGAGTTCCAGGAGAGCCTCCAAAACAATACAGAAAAATCTGGTCTCGAAAATAACAACAAAAAAAAGTTAAATTAAGGGCTCAATAACATTCCAGGATATGGCAATGAATCATCTCTCAATCTCTTCATAACATATTTTAAGGACTAAATTTCACCTTCACTTTCATCTCTTTCATATGACAATTATTTATTCTGACTTACATTGTTCTTTGTCTTCTGTTTCTCTTGTGTTTACATCCCAGGGCTCTTTGCTTTGTTCAAGAGAGTTGATCAGCTCTGGTTTTGATACTGTAATACCTATGTATTAAAAGAGACATATGACCATTTCTGGACACAATAATGAAAGCATATTGGTTTCTAAGGAATAGTTTTCTAATCATTGACTATGCTGCTTAAATGAGGAGTTTATGTTTCCAAATTTTTAATTACCGTCTCCTGATATTTTAAAATATCCATAAATGTATTTTTATAATTGTAAATCTTGAGTTCCTTTTCAAATTACTGCTGAATATCAATTCATATATATTGTGAGACATTAAGATACAATTCAATATATAATGGGAAAGAGACAATACAAAAATACAATCAGCAACAAAAAAACAAATATGACACCACCAGATTCTAGAGAATTCCACAACAGCAGAACTCCAACATTCCAATGCAAATGATGCATAAGAGAATGACCTTAAACCACATGATGAAAATGGTAGAGGCCCTAAAAGAGGATATAGGAAAATGCCTCAAAGAAATGGATGAAAAAACAAACGAAAAATGCCAGAAATGGAAGAAAAACTCAAACAAAAGGGGCAGGAAATGGAAGAAGAAACAAAGCAAAAGAATGTGAGAAATGAAAGAAAAAAAAACAGACCAAAAAACGCAAGAAATAGCAGAAAAACAAACCAAAAAGGCAGGAAATAGAAGAAAGAACAAACCAAAAACATAAAATGCAACAAAAGGTTGAATAGACAAACTGAAAATTGCAAGAAACAATGCAAACAGTGCAAGGGTTGAAAACTGAACTAGAGACAATAAAAAAACAATCAGAAGAAAGGCTGGACATAGAAAAGCTGGGCAAATGGTCAGGTACTACCAATTCAAGCATTACCAACAGAATAAAAGAGATGGAAAAGAGAACCTCAAGTGGTGAAGATACATTAGGAGAAATGGTTTCATCAACCAATGAAAATCTTAAGTCAAACAAATCCTTAACACAAAACATCCAGGAAATATGGGACACCATGAACAGACCAAACCAAAGAATAGTAGGTATAGAAGAAGGAGAAGAAAGCCACCTCAAAGGGACAGAAAACATATTCAACAAAATCATAGATGAAAACTTTCCCAACCTTAAGAAAGACATGCTAATGAAGGTACAATAAGCTAACAAAACAACAAATAGAGTGGATCACAAAAAAGTCCCTTCGCCTCATAATAATCAAGAACCCAAATATACAGAATAAAGAAAGAATATTAAGAGTAGCTAAGGAAAAATGCCAAGCAACATCTAAAGGCAAACCTATCAGAATTACCGGGATTTCTCCATGGAAACCCTGAAAGCTAGAAGGTCCTGGATAGATATTCTAGTAACACTAAGAGAACATGTATGCAGGCAAGACTATACCTGGCAAAGCTCTCAATCACTATAGATGGAGAAAACTAGATATTCCATGACAAAACTAGATTCAAACAATATGTATCCGCTAACCCACCCTACAGAAAGCTTTGGAAGTAAAACTCCTACCCAAGGAAATTAACTACAACCAGAAAAACATAGGCATTAGAGATTCCTTCTCTACTAACAGTCAAAAGAACAAAGGTGTGAAATTCCACACATAATTCCACCACAAATAACCATTCCAAATCAAAGAAGAATGAGCAATCACTGGTCATTAATATCCCTCAACATTAATGGCCTTAATTAACCCATAAAAAGACATAGGCTAGCAGAATGGAAACTAAGACAGAACACATCCTTCTGCTTCATACAAGAAACACAGCTCACCCTCAAAGACAGACATTACCCGAGAGTTAAAGGTTGGGAAAATATTTTCCAATCAAATGGACCCAAGAAACAAGCAGGGGTAGCAATCCTAATATCTAACAAACTTGACTTTAAAATAAAATCAATCAAAAGAGATGAAGGAGGTCATTATATACTCATCACAGGCGAAATCCACCAAAATGAAGTGTCTACCTTGAACATCAATGCCCCAAGTACAAAGGCAGCCACATTCGTAAAAGAAACATTACTAAAACTAAAATCACATAGAAAGCCCCACACACTTTTAGTGGGAGATTTCAACACACCACTCTCACCACTGGACAGGGATACTTGACAAAAACTCAAAAAAGAAGCAAAGGGTCTAATAGAAGTAATGACCCAACTGGGATTAACAGATATCTAGAGAACATTTCATCCACATAAAAAAGAATATACCTTCTTCTCACCACCACATGGAACCTTCTCAAAAGTCAACCACATATTCGCAACATATCAAACCTCCACAGCTTCAAAAAACTTGGAATAACTCCACGCATCTTATCAGACCAGGTGTGTTACAATTAGAATTCAACAACAACAATAAAATTGCAGAAAACCTACAAACTCATGAATATTGAATAATGCACAACTGCATCATACCTGGGTCAAAGAAGAAATAAAAAAGAAATTAAAGACTTCCTAGAATTTAATGACATACCCAAACCTATGGGACACTTTGAAAGCAGTGCTACGGGGGAAGTTCATAGCGCTAAGTGCCCGCATGAAGAAACTGGAGAATAGTTGCACTAGAGAATTAAAAGAACAGCTGAAAGCTCTAGAACACAAAGAAACTCCTCCAGGAGGAGTAGATGCCAGGAAATAATCAAATTGTGGGCTGAATCAATAAAGCAGAAACTAGGAAAACAACACAAAGAATCAATGCAACGAAGAGTTTATTCTTTGAGAAATTCAAAAAGATAGACAAACCTTAGTCCAAACTTACCGAACAGCAGAGTGTGAATATGCAAATTAACAAAATTAGAAATGAAAAGGGGGACATAACAATGGACTCTCAGGAAATTCAGAGAATAATCAGGTCATACTTTGAAAACCTGTACTCCACAAAATTGAAAATTTAAAGGAAGTTGATGACTTCCTGGATAGCTGTCACTTGCCAAAATCAAATGAAGAATAGATAAACAATTTAAATACCTATAACTCCTGTGGAAATAGAAGCAGTCATCAAAAGTCTCACAACCAAAAAAAGCCCAGGTCGAGATGTTCTCAGTGCAAAATTCTAGCAGAAATTCAAAGAACAGCTTATACCAATTCTTCTCAAATAATTCCACACAATAGAAGCAGAAGGGTCTTTGCCAAACTCTTTCTACAAGGCTTCAATAACCTTGACCCCAAGCCACACTAAGACACAACTAAGAAAGAGAACTTCAGACTAATATCCCTCATAAACATTCATTCAAAAATACTCAACAAAATACTGTCAAATCAGATCCAAGAACACATCAAAACAATTGCTAACCATGATCAAGCACGTTTCAGCCCAGGGATGGAGGGATGGTTCAACTTATGAAAATCCTTCAAAGTAATCCACCATATAAACAAGCTGAAAAACAAAAATCACACATGCATATCACTAGATACTGAAAAGCCTTTGAGAAAATCAACACACCTTCATGATAAAGGTCTTGGAGAAATCTGGGATAACAAGAACATACTTAAACATAATAAAAGCTATATACAGTAAACGAACAGCGAATATCAAACTAAATGGACAGAAACTCTAGGCAATTCATCTAATTGGGAACAAGACAAGGCTGTCCACTCTCTCCATACCTTTTCAACATTGTACTTGAAGTTGTAGCCAGAGCCATACGACAACAAAAGGGGATCAAAGGGATACAAATTGGGAAGGAAGAGGTCAAACTTTCACTATTTCCAGATGATATGATAGTTTACATAAATAACCCAAAGAACTCTACTAGGGAACACTTACAGCTGACTGCCACCTTCAGCAAAGTGGCAGGCTACAACATCAACTCAGGAAAATCAGTAGCCCTACTATATACAGATGATAAAAAGGCTGAAAAAGAAATCAGAGAAGCATCACCCATTACAATTGCCACAAACAACATAAAATAGTGTGGGGTAACACTAACCAAACAAGAAAAAGATCTGTATCACAAGAACTATGACTCTTTTTTTTGTCTTTTTTTATTTTAATTTTAAATAGCTTGTTTTACATGGCAATCCCAGTTCCCTCTCCCTCCCCTCCTCCCGCACTCCCCTTCCACCCTCCCTCCCACCCTATTGCCAAATCCTTCCACATAGGGGATGTCTAGAGTCTATCATTTTACTCTTGGTAGGGTCAAGGCACTCCCCTAAGAGTCCAGGCTGAGAGAGCATCTCTCTTTGTGCTATAGGCACATGAAGACAGATTGTATACCAGGGATAGACACTGATCCACAGCTCAGAGCCCCATAGGTTGTCCAGGCCTTCTCACTGACACTCACATTTGGGGGGTCCAGGTCAGTCCCATTCTGGCCTCCCCACTGTCGGTCTGGGGTCCAAGAGCACTCCGCTGTTCCGATCAGCTGTCTCTGCTGGTTTTGCCAGCCCATTCTTTGCCAATTTGCTCATCATTCCTCTCTCTGTCATTGGGTTCCTTGGGTTCAGTTCAGTGCTTAGTTGTGTGTTTGCCTCTGCTTCCATCAGTCCCAAGATGAAGGCTCCCGGATAGTTATAGACATCAAGTTCATTATCAGGAATGGGCATTCGAGGTGGTCCTTCCACTATTGCTTAGCTTGCCAATTGATGTTATACCTTTAGATCACTCGAGGTCACTCTGGTGCCTGATCTGTCTTCGATCCTATGATTCCCTCTTCCCCCTATTCTACCCCCATCCCCTCAACTTCCTGTTCCCCCATGACCAACTCCCTTCCTCTTTACCCCCTCTATTCTTCCCAGGTCCCACTACCCCCTCGCCCTGTTCCCCTTCCATTCAGAGGATCTTGTCTCCATCCTATTCTCTTGGGTACTATGCATATATGCATATCTTTTAGGTTCTTTCCTGTTTCCCAGACTCTCTATCTGTGGAAGTGCAGACTGGCACTATCCTGATCCATATCTAAAATCCATATATGAGTGAGTACATACCATGTTTGTCTTTTTGCGACTGGGTTACCTCACTCAGGATGGTTTCTTCCAGTGCTATCCATTTCCCTGCGAATTTCAAGATTCCATTGTTTTTTTCTGCTGAGTAATACTCCATTGTGTAAATGTACCACATTTTCTCTATCCACTCTTCAGTTGAGGGGCATCTAGGTTGCTTCCAGGTTCTGGCTATTACAAACAATGCTGCTATGAACATAGTGGAGCAGATGCCCTTGTTGTATGAACCTGCCTCATTTGGATAAATGCCTAAGAGTGGAATTGCTGGGTCTAGTGGTAGATTAATTCCCATTTTCCTGAGGAATCTCCATACTGATTTCCAAAGAGGCTGTATGAGTCGGCATTCCCACCAGCAGTGGAGGAGTGTTCCTCTCTCTCCACATCCCCTCCAGCATAAATTGTCTTCGGTGTTTTTGATTCTAGCCATTCTGACAGGAGTAAGATGGTATCTCAGAGTTGTTTTGATTTGCATTTCCCTGATGGCTAAGGATGTTGAACACTTTCTTAAGTGTCTCTTGGCCATTTTAGCCTCCTCTACAGAGAATTCTCTATTTAGCTCTGTACCCCACCTTTCAAGTGGATCCTTTGGTGTTTTGGAGACTTGTTTCTTGAGTTCTTTGTAAATTTTGGAGATTAGCCCTCTGTCAGATGTAGGGTTAGTGAATATCTTTTCCCATTCTGTGGCCTGCCTTTTTGTCTTTTTGATTGTGTCCTTTGCCTTACAGAAGCTTTTTAGTTTCAGAAGGTCCCATTTGTTAATTGTTGATCTCAGTGCCTGTGCCACTGGTGTTATGTTTAGGAAGTGGTCTCCTGTACCAACTCGTTGAAGAGTATCTCCCACTTTCTCTTCTAAAAGTTTCGGTGTGGCTGGATGTATGTTGAGATCTTTGATCCATTTGGACTTAAGTTTTGTACAAGGCGATAAACATGGATCTATCTGCAGTCTTCTGCATACCACTACCCAGTTATGCCAGCACCATTTGTTGAAGATGCTTTCTTTTTTCCACTGTACAGTTTTAGCTTCTTTGTCAAAAATCAGGTGTTCATAGGTGTGTGGGTTAAAATTAGGGCTTTCGATTCGGTTCCATTTGGTCTACCTGCCTATTTTTGTGCCAATACCAAGCTGTTTTCAGGACTATAGCTCTATAATAGAGCTTGAAGTCAGGTATGGTGATGCCTCCTGAAGTTCCTTTATTGTATAGGGATGTTTTGGCTATCCTGGGCCTTTTGTTTTTCCATATAAAGTTGATTAATGTTCTTTCCAGGTCCTTGAAGAATTGTGATGGAATTTTGATAGGGATTGCATTGAATCTATAGACTGCTTTTGGCAAGATTGCCATTTTTATTATGTTGATCCTACCAATCCAAGAGCATGGGAGATCTTTCCATTTTCTGGTATCTTCTTTGATTTCTTTCTTCAAAGACACAAAGTTCTTGATATACAGGTCTTTCACTTCCTTGGTTAACATTATCCCCAGATATTTGATGCTGTTTTTGGCTATTGTAAAAGGTGATGTTTCTCTGATTTCTTTCTCAGTCACTTCATCATCTGTATATAATAGGGCCACTGATTTTTTTGAGTTTACCTTGTATCCTGCCACATTGCTGAAGGTGTTTATCAGCTCTAGGAGTAACCTTGCGGAGTTTTTTGGGTCACTTATGTAAACTATCATATCATCTGCAAATAATGAAAGTTTGACTTCTTCTTTTCCTATTTGTATCCCCTTTATCTCCTTTTGTTGTCTTATTGCTGTAGCTAGAACTTCAAGTACAATATTGAAGAGATATGGAGAGAGTGGACAGCCTTGTCTTGTTCCTGATTTTAGAGGAATTGCTTTGAGTTTCTCTCCATTTAGTTTGATGTTAGCTGTTGGTTTACTGTATATTGCTTTTATTATATTCAGGTACGTTCCTGTTATCCCTGATCTCTCTAGGACCTTTATCATGAAGGGGTGCTGGATTTTGTCAAAGGCTTTTTCAGCATCTAGTGAGATGATCATGTGGTTTTTCTTTCGCAGATTGTTAATATGGTGGATTACATTGATAGATTTTCTAATGTTGAACCATCCCTGCATTCCTGGAATGAAGCCTACTTGATCATGGTGGATGATTTTTCTGATGTGTTCTTGAATCCGGTTTGCAAGTATTTTATTGAGTATTTTTGCATCAATGTTCATGAGGGAAATTGGTCTATAGTTCTCTTTCTTAGTTGTGTCTTTGTGTGGCTTGGGTATCAAGGTAATTGTAGCCTCGTAGAAAGAGTTTGGCAGTGAGCCTCCTGCTTCTATAGTGTGGAATACTTTGACGAGTATTGGAATGAGCTCTTCTTTGAATTTCTGGTAGAATTCTGCACTGAAGCCATCTGGGCCTGGGCTTTTTTTGTTTGGGAGACTTTTGATGACTGCTTCTATTTCATTAGGGGTTATAGGTCTGTTTAGAGAACTATGAATCTTTAAAGAAAGAAATTTTAGAAGACCTCAGAAAATGGAAATATATCCCATGCTCTTGGATAGGTAGGATCAATGTAGTAAAAATGACAATCGTGCCAAAAGCAATCTACAGATTCAATGCAATCACTATTAAAGTCCCAGCACAATTCTTCACAGACCTGGAAAGAACAATAATCAATTTTGTATGGAAAAACAAAAGACCCAGGATGGCCAAAACAACCCTGTTCAACAAGGCAACATCTGGAGGCATCATCATCCCTGATTTCAAACTCTACTATAGAGCTATAGTCCTGAAAACAGCTTTGTATTGGCACAAAAATAGATAGGTAGACCAATGGAATCGAATTGAAAACCCTGATATTAACCCACACAATTATGAACATCTGATCTTTGACAAAGAAGCTTAAAATATAGAATGGAAAAAAGAAAGCATCTTCAACAAATGGTGCTGGCATTACTGAAGGGTGGCATATAGAAGAATGCAGATCGATCCATGTTTATCGCCATTCTTTAAGTCCAACTGGATCAAAGACCTCAACATAAATACAGCCACACTGAAACTCTTAGAAGAGAAAGAGGGTGGTACCGTTGAATGAATTGGTACAGGAGACAGCTTCCTGAACATAACACCACTAGCACAGACAGTGAGATCAACAATTAATGAATGGGACCTCCTGAAACTGAGAAGCTTCTGTAAGGCAAAGGATACAGTCAGCAAGACAAAAAGGCAGTCCACAGAATAGGAAAAAATATTCCCTAACCAGGCATCTGACAGAGGTCTGATCTCCAAAATTTATAAAAACCACAAGAAGCAAGTCTCCAAAACACCATAGGATCCAATTAAAAAGTGGGCTGGAGAACTAAATAGAGAATTTTCAATAGAGGAATCTAAAATTGGTGAGAGGAACTTGAGAATGTGTTCAACATCCTTTGTGATCTGGGAAATGCAAATCAAAACAACTCTGAGATACTACCTCACTCCTGTCAATATGGCTAAAAACAACACCAACGACAATTAATGCTGGAGAGGATGGGCTAAAAGGGGTACACTCCTCCATTGCTGGTGGGAGTGAAAACTGGTTCAGCCACTATGGAAATCAGTATGGAGATTCCTCAAAAAAATGGGAATAAACCTACCACAAGACCCAGCAACACCACTCTTAGGCATATATCCATAAGATGCCCATTCATACAACAAGGTTGTCTGTTCCACTATGTTCATAGCAGCATTATTTGTAATAGCCAGATCTTGGAAGCAACCTAGATGCCCCTCACCAGTAAAGTCGATAGAGAAAATATGGTACATTTACACAATGGAGTACTATTAAGCTGAAAAAAACAATGGAATCCTGAGATTTGCATGCAAATGTATGACACTAGAAGAAACCATCCTGAGTGAGGTAACGCAGTCACAAAAATAGAAACATGGCATGTACTCTCTCATATATGGAATTTAGACATAGATCTGTGGAGGGCCAGCCTACAATCCCATGGCCAGAGAGTCTGGGAGACAGAACCTTCATTCAGTGGCTGATGGAAGAAGAGGCAGACTCCCATGGCTAAGCACTGAGCTGAACTCAAGAAAGCCAGTAACAAAGAGGGGGGACTTATGACCAAAGGGATTAGACTGGGCTGGTTTAACCCCCACAAACAGCAGACCTGAAAAAGGTTAACACTTGAATCCCAGGCTGATGCCTAGGAATCCAGCATGGGACTGATCAAGACCCCCTGAATGGGGGTGTCAGTGAGGAGGCCTAGGTAATCTATTGAGCCTTGGGCAATAGATCAGTATTTATCCCGAGTATACATATGGACTTTGGTCTCTGATCCAACAATGTGAGATGCACTCTCAACCTGAACCCTTGGGGAAGTTCTAGGCTCTGGTCTTGATGAAATAACAGACTATGGACACCCCCAATGAGGGCCTCACCTTCCCTGGGGAAATGAGGGGATATTGGTGGGGATGGGCAGAGGGCATGAGAGGAGTGGAGGGAAAGGGAGAGGGACCTGGAACTGACTTGTGAAGCAATCTTGTTTCTAATTTAAATTTAAATTTAAAAATAAATAATAAAAAAGAAACATTTGATCCTTTTTGGACATAACATTGAAAGCATATTAGTTTCTAAGAAATAGTTTTCTAATAAATGACTGTGCTGATTAAATGAGGAGTTTAAGTTTCCAAACTTGCTAATTCCCATCTCCTGATATTTTAAAATATTCATAAACACATTTGTTGGGATTGTATACCTTGAGTTACATTTCAAATTATTGCTGAATATCAATTCATGTATGTTGTGAGAAATTAAGATGCAGATCAACATATAATCTACAAAAATTCTGAAAGGTAAAACATACTATAAATGATTTGAGGATACTTGTCAAAACCAGGACAGGTGAATATAATATCGATATAAGGTTACATAAATTGTTGTGAAATACAAGTTTGTTTTATTATATTAGCATATTGATGTCAAGATAATAATACAGATATAGATGCAAACCATACCTGCATGGAATAAACAAGAAATCATGAAAGAAAAATACACTCACCCACAGAGACCAAGTTGCTGTAGTTCTCCAACATGACGTCCCGATACAAAGCTTTCTGTGCAGAATCCAAGCATTTCCATTCCCCATGAGAGAAGTCTATGGCCACATCTTCGAATGTCAATATGCCCTGTCATGAATGATAACAGTTTTAACATTTACCCAGCTACAAATTTTTTTACTTCACCTAAGGAAATATGAGTAACTTATACAAATGGATATATTTTTATATAAGCATTAAAATACAATATACTCTAAATTACAGTGTATATGAAGAAATATGTATCCTGGATATATGAAAGGTCAAGTAACATGAGACCAGCATAGGTGTTAGATTCACTGATTGTAATGGAATGTGAGCATGAGGCAAATTATCTTCATGTGATATGGTTGTTAGTAGAACAGTTGGGTGCAGAGATATAATGTGCATCAATGCAGCAATAGCTGTATATACAGCCTACCTCAGGATGGAGAGCAGGAGTTAGAACTGCCATATCCAAAGAAAGAGGAGAGACTCTTCCTGTGCATGGCTCTATGACATCAGTGGGAAAGACCAGGAAAGGACTGAGTCCTACACCTTTGCAATGACACCACGGGTGCAGGGTGCTGGAGAGAGACTGGCTTCTAAGGCTGATTACATGCTTGGTACACTGTGGGTAACAGAGAAGGTAAAAGTGCAGGTGGGAGATTGAGTAGATGATGCATGGCAGGAAACTCCGAAATTTACTCCCCTGAAGCTTCTGGCTTTTGTCACTGCTTTAAGAGAACAAGAACAGTATGAGAACTGACATAACTGCTCTTACTCAGCACAATTGTACCATTGAATCAACAACAACTAAAGATATTGATTAAACTGCTCTGCAGATTGCAATCCCACATGTCTGCTTTTCTAGATTTGACCTCATGTTACAAACTATAACTTGCCCTTCAACAGATTGTGCATGAAGCATCATAAGGAAAGATAGAAATAAAAACACCCCAACAACAGCATGCTCTGATTGAAAGTGTAATGTTTTATGGTAATTTCCATGTTCTCCATATCTCATTAAAATTCTCTAACACATTCACTAGTATACACACATACATTAATTATTTTCTGTTCCTCTGTACATTGTTATATTTTTTACTTAGGTTTTATGGCTTTTCTGCATTTACCTTTTATTTGTACTCTGTAAACCATGTACTTTCACTTCCATTCATGCATTATGTCTTCTGTCCCTCTTTCCCATCCTCAAGGCTCTTGTTCCAGCTGTGCCCTCCAATAGCTTTGGTAATATTAAACACTGCAGACACTTAGTATATACCTATGATTTGTTTTTATCTATATTCTTTCTTGACTTAAAATAAGTTGTTTTAATAATGATTTCTGACATCAAATGATCTTCCATTATGTTATTATACATCACTTTTAAGGCATACTATACTCTCTTTTTTATTTCATCAATTCAAAGTTAAAGAAACAAATGTGAGGCTTTAAAATTTTTATTCATTGTTTATGATTTTTATAAATGAAAATATAAACTTCTGAATAAAACCTAGGTTGCTGAGTAGTCATTTTGGAAAGCTCAGCCGAGTAGGACATCTTTATCACCAACAAAATATAGGGCAATTGTAAGAGAGATATCAGAAAACTTACAAGAACCAGAGAAGTTGGAGGACTAACTGTAAATTCGGTGTCCTGGATATGAGACAGCCAATACAAATATGAACTTAAAGCAACAGAACTCTCAGATGGAATCAATGTGACACATTTTTATTTCTTTTCAATAGTTGAGGCCTGAGATAGACTCTACAGGAAATGGTTGCCAGCAAGTCTCAGTATCCAACTGTCACAATGAAAATCTCAGTGAATTACAGCATCAATTACGTGAGATTATGTGCCCTGTTGAAAGTGAACTGGGAAGAACAGAACAAAGTCCCCAGTCTGTAAAAAAAAATAGGTATATAAAAACACAGTCATGAGGCTGATAAGAAGAAAAGACAAGCAAAGGGCACTGGAAATGAACTACTTATGGAAGATAAAGAGAAGCAGAGAAGAAAGAAATGAGTGCAATGCACATACATAACCTTTGTAGAAGAAACCAAGCACAGCCACTGAGCAAAGACATACTTGCCACAGAAACAGTAATGCATTTTTGTGACACTTTCTATGAGTGTTTGTTTCAGGGAAGATGACTTGCTCCACTATCTCTTAGAATCTCTCTATAGGGCTTGTGTTAAAGGTAACCAAACTCAGTTTGCCTGTTACAGGCACACTCTTAATCTACAGAGCCTCAGAGAGCAGTAGAGAACTCACTCCTGTCAGGCAGCTCAAGACCTAATCTAGTCTGCTGAGATGAAAAAGTTTTATCTTCCTCTTGGAGAACTGAGGTTGTCTGCTCTGTTTTCATGATCTGCAGTGAGGTTCTGTTCCACCCCACCCTGGCAGAGTAGAAACTGAGAAACAAGAGCTGAACTCACTGTTAGTCAGGAACCCTTAAGATGGACTATGACCCTCACTTTGTTTTTACTGCCAGTGTTCATGAACTCACTGGAGATGCTAATTAGATGATGGGCAGATGTAGGCTGGGGATGAAGCACAAGTGAAAGTCATTTCATCAAATGACACCGGGGTCCTGAATGACAGAATGGGCTGAGATTTTTGGGAGATGTTATCCCTAAGAATGCCTTGTGCATATGAATCACTTCGCGTCAATGTCACCATGCAGTAATTTGTGATTTTGAAGTTTGGAGTGAAACACGGACATATGGCTCATTTTACTGGAAAAGAAAATCTAATGTGGCCCCAACCTGATACACTGGTTCTACAAGCATGTAGAAAATGATCACAGTGTGTTGTGATAAATTCTTATGGAATCTTCCTATATAATCTGAGATATCAGTGAAGTACATACCAGCCTCACATGGGAATCAAAATAGGAATCAAAATTCCCATTTTGATTCTCCTGTTAGGGTGCATCATTTAACTTCAACAAATTTCACATAGAAGAGGTAAGTATGAAAGATGAGAGGACTTAGAAAATTGTGCACAAATAACTTAGAATGAGTTATTTCATGCTACATCAGGGGTTTTGCACATAAAATGATTTTACATGTGTATATATTCCTGGTGAACAACTCAAGAAATTATCATATATGACTCTAAGTCTTATCAGTTTTTCTTCATATTTTCACAACTACATATTTATACATTAACATGTTTATACCATAGTACATATGTGTTAGATCAATATGGATATCAACAAGAAAAATTGATAATATTCATCCTCTTTCTCAGGTTCATAGTTTATCTTAAACCTCTCACCTATGAAGATCCCATTTCCTTTTTATGAATTTTATTTAAATTAGAAACAACAGAAACTAGGAAAACAATACAACGAATCAATGTAACCAAGAGTTGGTTCTTTGAGAAAATCAACAAGATAGTCAAACCTTTATCCAAACTCACCAAATGGCAGAATATGAACATGTAAAATCAGAAATGAAAAGGGGGACATAAAAAAGAACATTGAGGAAATCCAGGCAATCATCAGGTCATACTTTCAAAACCTGTACTCCAAAAAATTCAAAAATTTAAAGGAAATGAAAGACTTCCTGGATAGATATCACCTGCCAAAATTAAACCAAGAAGATATAAGCAATTTCAATACAGTTATGACACCTAAGGAAATAGAAGCAGTCATCAAAAGTCTCCAAACAAAAACAAGCCCAGGGCCAGAGGGCTTCAGTGCAGAATTTTACCAGAAATTCAAAGAACAGCATATACCAATTATTCTCAAAGTATTCCATGCAAAACAAGCAAAGGGTCTTTGGAAACTCCTTTTACAAGTTTTCAATAATATTGATATGCAAGCCGCACAAAGACACAACTAAGAAACAGAACTTCAGGCCAATTTCCCACATAAACATTGATGTAAAAATACTCAATAACATACTGTCAAATCAGATCCAAGAACACATCAGAAAACCCATCCCCCATAATCAAATAGGCTTCATTCCAGGGATTCAGAGATAGTTCAACACACGAAAATCTATCAATGTAATACACCATATAAACAAGCTGAGAAACAAAAATCAAAAGAAAATCTCATTATTTGCCCGAAAAGCCTTTGACAAAAATACAACACCCCCACATGATAAAGGTCTTGGAGAGATCTGGGATAATAGGAACATACCTAAACATAATAAAAGCTGTATACACCAAACCAAGAGCCAACATCAAACTAAATGGACAGATACTCAATGCAATTCCTCTAAAATCAGGAACAAGACAAGGCAGGCACCTCTCCCCCATACTTCTTCAATATTGTACTGTAAGTTCTAGCTAGAGCAATATGACAAAAAAAGGAGATCAAGGGGATACAAATTGGAAAGGAAGATGTCAAACATTCACTATTTGCAGCTGATATGACAGTTTACCTAAGTGACCCAAAGAACTCTACCAGGGAACACGTACAGCTGATTATCAACTTCAGCAAAGTGGCAGGATACAAGATCAACTCAAGAACATCGGGAGCCCAACTATATACAGGCAATAAGAGGGCTAAGAAGGAAATCAGAAAAACATCACACTTTACCATTGCCACAAACAACATAAAATACTGTGGGGTAACGCTAACCAAACAAGTGAAAGACATGTATCACAAGAACTTTGAGCCTTTAAAGAAAGAAAATTAAAGAAGACACCAGAAAATGGAAAGATCTCCCATGCTCATGGATAGGTAGAATCAATGTATTAAAAATGGCAATCCTTCCAAAAGCAATCTACAGAAACAATGCAATCCCCATCAAAGTTGGAACACAATAGTGTCAGTCTGCACTTCCACTGACAGAGAGTTTGGGAAACAAGAAAGAATCTAAGAGAGATATGCATGGTACCCCAGAGAAGAGGAATGAGGCAAGATCTTCTGAACAGATGGGGAACACGGTGAGGAGTGGGGGTACTGGGAGCTGGGAAGAAGAGAGGTAAAGAAGAGGAAGAGGGAGTAGGTCATGGAAGAACAGGAAGTTGAGTGGGGAGTAGGATAGGGGGAAGAGGGAATCATAGTTTATAATACAGAGCTGTCACCAGTGAGACCTCTAGTGATCTAAAGGGATGATACCAACCAGCAAGCTAAGCAGTAGTGGAGAGACTACCTTAAGTGTCCATTCCTGATAATGAACTTGATGTCTATAGCCATCCCTGAACCTTCATCCAGTGACTGATGGAAGCAGAGGCAAACATCCACAGTTAAACACTGAACTGAACCCATGGAACCCAAGTGACAAAGAGATAGGAACGATGAGCAAATTGTCAAAGAATGGGCTGGCAAAACCAGTAGAGACAGCTGATCTGATCAACTCGAGCTGTTCAACCCTAGACTGACAGCTGGTAGGCCAGCATGGGACTGATCCAAGCCCCCTGAGTGTGAGAGTCAGTGAGGAGGCCTGGGCAACCTATAGGGCTCTGGGCAGTGGATCAGTGTTTATCTCTTGCATACAAATGGACTTTGTGTGTCCATAACAGAAAGAGGGATGCTCTCTCAGCCTGGACTGTTAGGGGAGTGCCTGGACCCTGCCCTGATTGAAAAGACAGACTGTAGATATCCCCTATGTGGAAGATGGGAGGCCTGGATGAATGGTTGGGTGTGTAGGAGGAGGGGAGGAAGAGGGAACTGGGATTGACATGTGAAGCATGCTATTTGAAATTAAAGTAATTAAAAAAGAAAATAAATTAGAAAAAATCTTATTTTTCATATCAATCCCAGTTCCATCTCCCACCCATCCTTCCATGCCCCTCACCAACCCCTCATCCCATACCATTTATTTATTACAGATATTTAATCCCAGCACATAAGCCTGGAACACAGCATGGGACTGATCAAGACCCCTGAATGTGGGAGTCAGTGAGGAGGCCTAGGTACTCTATTGAGACTTGGCCAGTAGATCAGTACTCATCCCGAGTATACACACGGACTTTGGACTCCCATCCAACAATGTGAGATACACTCTCACCCTGAACTCTTGAGGGAGGGTCTAGGCCTGCCGTGTATGAAATGACAGACTATGGACACCCCCATGGAGGGCCTCACCCTCCCTGGGGAAATGAGGGGATAATGGGGGGCTTGGAGGGAGGGCACAGGAGGAGGGGAGGGAAAGGGAGAGGGACCTGGAACTGACTTGTGAAGCAACCATGTTTCTATTCTAAATTTAAACTAAAAAATAAAAAAGAAAAATTAAAGTAATTAAAAAAGAAAATAAACAAATAAATTAGTAACAATCTTATTTTTCATATCAATCCCAGTTCCATCTCCCTCCCATCCTACCATGCCCCCCACCAACCGCCCATCCCATACTAATTCCTTATTACATATATTTAATCCCTTAGAGATTCATCAAATGAGGCAACAAAACATGTCACATTAAAGATAAATGCTAACTCATCTATAATGATTTGGTGCATTAAGGACTGAAATAAGGGCATAAATCACTTACTTCCTCTTGGAACCCATGGACCAAGATCTACCACAAATATGAATTGTCTCCATCACTCCCCAAACGCCTTTCATCTTCTCTTGTCTGACACATAAGCAGAATCTATACGTATTTGAAGACTGTCTTGTGACTCTGTCCTTGTGTCTGTGTCTGTATCTGTTCCTAACAAAAGGGTTCTGCTATTTCTAATAATGAACAGGACAGAAAACATCACACAAAAAAGTAATGATGGATTTTTTTACAGAAATCATTAACATCATTTCTAAGGGATTAAGTCACTGAATCCAACAAACCAAACCAGGCCCAGATGACAATCAATAAAATTCCACTGTTCATCAAGGAAAATATCTTTGTTGTATTTAGCATATATTGTGACAAAAATATTTCTTTTGGTTTTACAAGACAGGGTTCTGTGTATTGTTTTGGAGGCTGTTGGTCTAGCCAGGCCTCGAACTCACATAGATCTACCTGCCTCTCCCTCCCAAGTGCTGGAATTAAAGGCATGCACCACCACCACACGGAACGAAAAAAAACATAATTTAAATTTAATATTACAGCAGTACACTAACTTAGGTTAGAAAATGTGATTACCTGGTAAATCCAAGTCAAGCAAGATTGGTTGTTTTGCTATGAGAGCAGGATAAACGAGTGGGGGTCATGGATATGTTAACACCCTGGATTTAAGGTTATACTATTAATCTATATAGGAAAAAATACCTAGTACTGTAATAACATCAGATTCATTGCCCAAATGAACAGAATATGGACTCTTCATAAAAGCCCACACTACTAAAGCTACCTGATTTTTGAAAATGTGGCTTAAACACATATGGAACAATAAATGCATCTCTAATTATAGGTGCTGGTCAAGCCAGTTGCTGGAGAAAAAAGCCATCAATGTTATTACTGACATGCTGACCATGCCTGCTCCAATACCCAAAAAACAAATATAATCCTAATATTTACGGCTGTAAGGTTAGCTAGCGGCCAGTTCCATTCTCTGATCTTCAGACAGGGTTCATTTGTATAAGCAGCATATCACCACATAGCCGCCTTTTTCTCTAAAGTTTTTTGCAAAGTTATAACTAACATAAGAAAAACCAAATACAATAAGTACAATAAATGTATGCAATATATACAGGCAGTGAGCACATTAACAATGTCTACTCCATTACCATTAGACAAATTCAGAGAAACTATGCACTTGTCTATTCCTTCTTGATAAGTCCAAATCTTGTACCTAATTTACATTCCATACTAATTTGCATTATCAATTTATCTTTTACTATCTCTCAAACCTAATACACTTAATACATCTATAGTGAGTTTCTTTACTGATATGGTAATGAAGGAAAACTATTAGCTATACTATTTAGTCTTCAACTCCTACAGAAACCTGAGAAGGAAATAAAGTAAACTGAGTAAACAGGAAGTGTGAGCAAGCAACTTCCAAAAACATGAGAAATGGCAGGAACAGCTAGGGGGAAAAACTCCAAGATAATATGCATGAGTGTGGCCTCTAATAGATCAAGAAATAAAACAAAAAATTAAGTGGACAGGCATAGTAGTGCACAGCTTTAATCTCAGCACTGGGGAGGCAGAAAGAGGTGGATCTCTTTGAGGCAAGCCTGCTCTATGTAGAGAGACCATATCTCAAAAATACACTGCAACTAGAACAAAAGGACAAACTTTGTGCTCAGCAGGAAAACCATTCAGCAGACTGAAGACACACAGCACATACCAGACACCACCTACATAACTCATTGAACACAAAAAACCAGAGCTGATGTCTATGTAGAGCCTTTACCACAGCCTTAGGTGTTTTTACAGGAAGGTACTCATCATAATATCAATGAGAAAAATAAACAACAAGCCAGCCACAAACCCTTCTAAAATAGTGTCCTGAAACAAGGTGTGTTAGTGTTATGGTGGCACAAGTTTGTGAGAGTAACCAACCATCTTAAGGCACGCTCCACAAGACAGAATCCACACCTGACGCTACTGTAGTAATCAAGTAGTGTCATGACTAGATAGCCATGAACCTGGAGTACAACCAAACACTACCGTTCTATAAAAAATAGAAATGAAATTGCTCGTAAATGACATTCTACTGTATTCACTCTATTACACCCTTAGAGCAAATGTTTGCTCAGCCATTATCAGAGGGTTTTCCTCCTGCAGCAGATGGCAGGAGAATCATGGAGAGATAATTTGCAGAGAGGGAGAAAACTCAGAACACTAACACTTACATAGGATGTCTCCATCAAATGCCTCCCCTCGGGGCTAAAAGAACCCAGTGGAAGACAAGAAAGATGCAGTATAAGAGCCAAAGTGGATGCAGGATGCATACACATGCACGTATACACACACACACACACACACACACACACACACACACACACAATGCCTCCTACATCACAGGATTGAAGCACATATAAGCTAGCAGAGACTGAGGCAGCATACACAGGGAATACACAGTTCTGTACCAGATATGGTCCTAGAGCTGAAAGCAGAAATGGACACAAGCCACAATCCATAAGCTATAAATAGTCTCCCATTCGTAAACACTTGCAAATAAGATTTAGATTTCTTTGAGAAAGTGTCACTGGGAAAAGAAACTGTTCTTATAGATAGGCTTCATTCCAAGCCTTCAGGAAATCTACAGGATCTTTCAAGTTGCCTTGTCTCATAATGTGGTGTCACAACTGTACATTTTTTTTCTTTTCCAATATATATTTATTTTTCTTCTCTTCTTACCCTAGGTGTGTGTGTGCGTGTGTATCTAATATCTCATTGTAGTTTTATGTGATTCATAAGTGTGCAAACTAGTAGACTTCTGCATCTATATCAGTTACTTGTAGCTTTTATTGGGCTCTTTGCCTTCTGTTTGTCTGTTTTGTCCGATTATGGTGTGTTAGATTTTCTTTCATCTTATTATTTGCTATCTTATTTTATTTTCTTGCCTAAAGCCAGTTTGTTTTCCAATGAGAGACAGAAGAGAGGCATCAGGATGGGAGAGAAGATGGAGAGAGAGTGGGAGACGTAGAGTGAGAGGAAAGAACAAACAAGACATATTATGTGACAAAAAATATTTATTTCCATAAAAGGAAAAATTAAGAAAATGAACATTTTATTACATTCCTATTTTCTAAAATCCCCAAAGGAAAAAAAACACTGTTTCTGGGGGGAATGGTGGAGAGATCCGTTGACTCCAGTGCAAAGGTACAAATCAAAATAATTAGGGGAAATTTCACTTTCTGTGTAAGATATAATGGATTATACAGAGAACTCAGCAATGTTTCAGAATAGTTACTGCTTATAACATAAACCCAATGCAACCAAGAGATTAACAAGCTAGCCTGACTACACAAAGAAATACTATATACAAAGCCTGTAACTCGAAAGCAAAATAACAATCTCTGTAATGGTAGATGTTGTCACACAGAACCTAATGCAGGTGAATGAAGTCAGCACAAATACATTAAGAAAAACTGATGACAGCTGTCCACACACAGGCCCAGCATCATTGCTGTGATAGAGATTGTCTGTGAAAGAACTCAAGGAAACTACAATGTGAATAGATATCTACACACCATAAGTTTTATGATAAATATGAGCTACATATATCTGCCACACTCTGGATTCTAGTGTTTATATATGTAATTTATGTTTCCAGTAGAAAATGCCATTTCTAAATCTACTTTTTCATAACTATGGGAGTTATGCTAGGCAGAGTGTTCCCCACGATTGAATTGCACTTTCATAATACAGTGAACCAACAGAGTACTCAGATGGAATCTTTGCAATCCAAAGCAATCTTTCTAGGAATTGGGCATCCACAAGCTACCATATTCATATGTCACAATATATACCTTAGTGATGAATATCATCAATTCAATGAAAATGTATACTGGGTTAAAACAAACTGAAAAGGACAACGTGAAGAAAATATTTCACTGCATAAATAATGTGTATGTAAAAATTCAATCATAACTCTCAGAAGAAGCAATGACAAGAGACTGTTAGTGGAAATAAACTAGGAATAGCAGAGAAGCTAGGGTGTGCACAGAAAACATATAACCTTTGCAGAAAAAAAACTGCACATAACTGCAGAGCAGCGACAAACTTACTGCGGAACTAGCCATCTCTTCTTTTGCTCTTCTGTGAGGTTATGTCTCAGGGAAATGACATGCTCTAGTAACTCCTTGATGATTTGTTTAAAAGTATCATCAAACAGCATTCAGCTGTGCACAGTAGGCACAGCTTCAGAATCAGGAGACAACTCCTGTATTTGTTACACAGATACTCAAGAACATGGAAGAGATAAAATGGTAAGCTTCTCAGTTGTTTAGTTTAGTTGATCCGCTCTGCACTTAGAGCGTGGGATTTATGGATCTGCTCTATGCAACACAGGCAAAGGAGAACCTAGGAAATGAGTGCTGAACCCAAGTGTCAGCGAAAAGACTTTAAAGAAGATCATGACCCTCACTTTGTTTTTACTGGCAAGGTGCTGGGTTTGCTGAAGCTCAAGTGAAAGCAATTTCATCAAAGGGCACTAGGGTTCAAATTGACAGACTGGGCTGACATCTGATTGGGATACATTATCTCTCAGATAGATGGACAGATAGATAGATAGATAGATAGATAGATAGATAGATAGATAGATAGATAGATAGATAGATAGAGAGATAGATAGATATACATATATATTATTTGGTTTCTATGTCAATATGCAGTAACTTAAATTTTTAAGTTTTGAGTGAAGTACAAGACTTATTGGAATCTTTTAATTGGAAAAGAGAAAGCTCAAAATGCATCATCCTTTAGACATTGTTCACTAACCAAGTACCATTATGATATATTCTTTTTCACCTGTATACAGAGCCAGGGTACTGCGTGCCATGGGAACAGAGGTGATATGCACTGCCAAGTCCTGGATGCTAACATCAAGAACCCAGTCATGGCCCAATGCAGCAGCTCAGTGTGGTCACCATCCTACCTCCAAATGGTAGCCCAGGACACTCAGACCATGATGACTCAGGAATCATACTTTGTTACCCCATAAAGTAGGAAGTGAGTCCCTATTACTGAAGACATGGCTGTACATTTCCGAGCCCAAAGACTCTGAGCTCACACTGACTGTAATGGCTCCTCCCTGAAAACTGGCTTTCTAGGTACCAGAAAGTAACATGCAGCCTCCCAAAGGAAGGAAGGAACCAACAGTCCTACCCAGCTGTGACTCCTATCACTCAAAGCAATACCTAGCATGGAATGATAATCTGTTGGCTTCAAGAATAGTAACTAACAGCTCTAACTGGGCTTGAGACCCACTCACCAAGCAAGAAACCATGCCTGGTACTGAAAACATAGCTATCTTCTCAGTGCTACCAAAGTTAAGATATTGGAGGAGATTCTACAATGACTACTTTATGAAACAAGCATAATTCCTAACTACATTTTCAATATTTGTCCTTATACACACAGGTAAGTGAAGTCATCACCTCTATCAAAAAAAGTCTTGTTGCAATAGAATTCCCTACAGAACACGACAACCAGTCAAAAGCAAGTGTTTTGGAGCCCAGTCCTAATGGCTACATCTATAAAACACTCCTGTACTTAAGGCTCATGTCAGACAACCTGCCTACTAATGACACAGTCCACCATGTCCAGATAGCTCTCTGAGCTTGACAAAAGTGGAGGACTTCCTGTCTCAGTGAAGCTTGCTTTTCATGTTCTAACCTTATTTGGAGAATGGCTCTATGCTCAGATACCTGACATTATTTGGAGGATGACCATGCACAGTTCTCGTGAGAAGGCTGTATTTCTCAGCTCTAAGTCCTACTCTTCCTTCCTGCCCTTATGATAATTAGGTGCTATGTTAAGAGCAATCAGCCCTTCTAACATGTAACCCTAAGAACCTTTATATACCTTATATCATTACCCTTATATCATTAAAATAAGCTGTCTCCCTGAAGCTGACTGCTAGATGTTCTTTCCATCACATTCACAGCCATCCAAACCCTGCTCACTGCTTCTGGCCCCTTTCCCCTTGTGGGTGAGTAGCCATTGACACTCAAAGAAAAGGAGACCCACAGGCTCAGGATAAATAGAAGAAAATGGGGAAGAAAGAATGTAGGTCCCAGAGGAAAAGAGGTTTTGCTATGATATTATGTCTCCTAGTGTTGTCAAAAGCTACAATTAGGGGCTGGAGAAATGGCTCAGTGGTTAAGAGCACTGGCCTAACCCTCCCTGAAGAGTAGAGTGGGGATTTAGTATTGGTGGGTGGCAGGTGAGTAGGGGAGGTAGAGGGAGGTGTAATTGACATGTGAAGCAAGCTTGTTTCTAACCAAAAATAAATAAATAAGTAAATAAGAATCATTTACAGAATGAGCAGGTTATATTTAGGAGAGAGAGAGACTGTGCGACAGAGAAAGAGACACACACAGAGAGAGAATTAATTTACAAAGGAGTCTATGAATATGAAAGAGAGAAAGACTCATATATGAGAAGTGTCTCAGTCATTGTTCTGTTGCTGTGGAGACACCATGACAAACGAAAGTCTTAAAAAAGTAAGCATTTAATTGGGGAATTGCTCACAGTGTTAGTCCATTATCATCACAGCAAGAACATGCTGGGAACATTCCAGCACTCATTACTTTTGAGCAATAGCTGAGAATGACAACATGATCTGTAAAGATAGGGAGACCAATGACCCTGACATGGTAATTTGAAAACTCAAAGCATACTCCAAGTGGCACACTTCCTCCAACAAGGGTATCCCTCCTAATACTTCTAATACGTTCAAAGAGTTCCACTCCCTGGTAACTAAGTATTCAAATATAGGATCCTATAGGGATATTTATATTCAAATAACCACAGAAGCGTTTGGAGGGATGAAAGGAAAGGGAGAAATGCTGTAATCATATAACGTCAATATTAATTAGAAATAAATTGTAGCCAGGCATTGGTGGCTCATGCCTTTAATCCCAGCACTCCAGAGGCAGAGGCAGGCAGATCCCTCTGAATTCAAGGCCAACATGGTTAAAGAGTGCATTCCATGATAACCTACAAACCAATACAGGAAAACCCTGCATCTTGGGGGAAAAATTGTAAAATTAGGGCATTAAGCTGGGAGTCAGATGAGATCGAGGTCACTGGGGAAAAGTACATGGGGAAAGGAGGGGTAGATATGATGACAATGTATACACACAAAGAATTTTCATAGAATAAGAATTAAAACTTTTAAACTAACATAGAAAGTGAAGACAAATATCTAAACGTAAATTACTACTATTCTGATAATAACAACATGATCAATCACTTCAGAAATACCTTGCCAAAGATTCCTTATGTCAAAGAACTATCTAAAGGATTTTTTTGTGTTTGTAATCAAGGAAATGCTGCATTATAACTTTGTAAAACACATTTTGAGAACAAAAATTCGAGCTGCAAGAGAAAACCAGACTGTCAATGAGTTATGCAAATGAAAGGGAGTCAAGTCCACTAGCCACAACAGAACTGATTCCAAAGTGATGCTCCTCAAATAAATTAAGGCCAGAAAAAAATCATTGCACACCATGTAATAAACTTAGAATTCAACCACAAATATTGCATAATCCCCATAAACTCATGGAAATTGAACAATGGGAAATAAAGAAAGAAGGTAAAGATTTCCTAGAATTCAATGAAAATGAAGACACAACATAGCCAAAAAGGGACACTTGGAAAGAAGCAAACTCACCCCAAAGGAGTAGATGCCAGGAAAAAATCTAATTGACAGTTGAAATCAATGAAGTAGAAACAAAGAAAGCAATACAAAGAATCAATTAAACAGAGTTGGCTCTTTGAGAAAATCAACATGACAGACAAACCTTTATCCAAACAAACCAAAAGGCAGAGAGAGAACATGCAAATTAACAAAATCAGAAATGAAAATGGGCATATAACAACAGACACTGTGTAAACCAGAGAATCATCAGGTCATACTTTGAAAACCTATACTCCACAAAATTCGAAAATTTCAAGGAAATGTACAACTTTCTGGATAGATATCACTTATTAAAATTAAGTCAAAAACAGAAGAGCAATTTACCACTAGACCTAAACCAGTCATCAAAAGTGACTTCAAGGCCTGTTCTACAGAGAGAGTTCCGGGACAGTCTCAAAAAAAAGACAAAGAAACCCTGTCTCAAAAAAGGAAAATAAACAGTCATCAAAAGCCATCCAATCAAAAAAATACCCAGGGCCAGATGATTTCACTGCAGGATTATGCCAGAAATTCAAAGAACACCCAATACCAACAATCATCAAAAATTCCAAACAATAGAAGCAGAAGGTTCATTGCCAAACACTTTTTACAAGGCTACAATTGCCTTGGGACCCAAACCACACAAAGACACAACAAAGAAAGAGAACTACAGAAGAATATCCCTCATGAGCATTGATGCAAATTTACTCAATAAAATACTGGCAATTCAAATCCAAGAACACATCTGAAAACTCATCCACCATGATCAAGGCTGTCCACTCTCTCCATAACTCTTCAATATTGTACTTGAAATTCTAGCTAGAGCAATACTTCAACAATAGGAGATCAGGGGCATACAAATTAGAAAGGAAGAGATCAAACTTTCACTATTTGCAGATGATATGATAGTTTACATAAGTGACAAAAAACTCTATCAGGCAACTCCTACAACTGAAAAATACCTTCAGAAAGTGGCAGGATGCAAGGTAAATTCAAGAAAATCGGTAGTCTTAGAACAAATGTTCTAAGAAAGAAATCATAGAAACATTGCCCTTTATAATAGCCAAAAACAATATAAAATACTTTGAGGTAACACTAATCAAGCAATTGAAATATCTGTATCACAAGAACTTTGAGTCTTTATATAAAGAAATTAAAGATGATACCAGAAAACGGAAAGATATCCCATGCTCCTAGAGAGAAAGGATCAACATAGTAAAAATGGCAATCTTGGCAAAAGCAATATACAGATTTAAAACAATCCCCATTAAAATCTCAGCACAATTCTTCACAGACATTGAAAGAAAAATAATCAACTTTATATGGAAAAACAAAAACCCAGGATAGCCAAAACAACCCTGTTACCAAGGCAACATCTGGAGGCATACCCATCCCTGACTTCCAACTGTAGTGCACATCTATAATCCTGAAAACAGCTTGGTATTGGCACAAAAATAAAGACATAGACCAACAGAATCGAACTGAACACTCTGACATTAACCCACACAACTATGAACACCTGGTCTTTGAAAAAAAAGCTAAAGTTATACAATAGAAAAAAGAAAGCATCTTCAACAAATGGTGCATGCCTAATTGGATGCTGGCATGTAGAAGACTGCAGACAGATATATGTCTATCACCATGCACAAAACTTAAGTCCAAATAGATCAAAGATCTCAACACAAATCCAGCCACACCGAACCTCTTAGAAGAGAAAGTGGGAGGTACCCTTCAATAAATTGGTACAGGAGACAATTTCTTGAACATAACTCCAGTCCCACAGAAACTAAGATCACCAATTAATAAATCAGACTTCCTGAAACTGAGGATCTTCTGTAAGGCAAAGGACACAGTCAGCAAGACAAAAAGGCAACCAACAGATTGGAAAAAGATATTCGCTAACCCCACATCTGGCAGAAGGCTGATCTCCAAAATTTACAAAGAACTAAAGAAGCAAGTCTCCCAAACACATAATGATACAATTAAAAAGTGGTCTACAAAACTAAAGAGAGAATATTCAATAGAGGAATATAAAAAGGCTGAGACACTGGAGAAAGAGCTCAACATCCTTACAAATGGACTTTGGACTATTATCCAACAATGTGAGATGCACTCACACCCTGAACTCTAGGCCCTGTCCTGGATGAAATGACAGACTATGGACACCCTCATGGAGGGGTTCAACTTCCCTGGGGAAATCAGGCGATATTGGGGGGGGCTAAGGGAAGGGCAAGGGAGGAGGGGAGGGAAACCGAGAAGGACATGGAACTGACTTGTGAAGCAACCTTTTTTCTGATTTAAATTTAAATTTAAAAATAAATAATAAAAAATAAAAAATATATATAAATGCAAAAAAATAATTGCAGTTTTGAAACCAGCTTGATCTGCAAAAGAATTTCTGGCCATCCTGAGACACATAGCAAGACTCTGTCTCAAAAATAAATAAACACACAAACAAGGAACTATTTAGAAAGATTTAAACCTTTGTAAATGCTGGACAATTTAACTATACTGCCTTGCCATAGCCCCCATTATCACACTATCCGTATTATCCACATGTAATGAGTTACACATGTGTATGCAATGAGGAAAAGTGATGTGAATCAATGGGTACTGGTTTCTGGGGGGGGGGTGATGATGTCTACCACAGCTGATTCCTATCATCCAGTGTAACATCAGTGAAGCACAGCTGAGGAAAACTGCATGAAACTGACCACTGTCAACTGTGTGGATACAAACAAGCCAGTGTGAATCAATTCAAATACTAAATGCAGAAAACAAAAAGCAGGCTTACAGAAGCTGTCAGTTCTATAACATATTTTTAAATTCTTACAAGATAATGACAAGCTACCATAATTTTTAAATGCTTTAAGAAAACAAAAGACTCAGAAATGTAATTAATGATTAAGAAGTGTCAACATAGTTGATATCAATTCAGCCCTAACTAATCTATGATTTCAGAAAATTTTACATCAACTCCTAGTGGGGAAAGGAGTGGTCAGAAATAGGGCAGTTTTAGATGATGAGGTGGGAAATTCGCACTGACAAAATACAAGAAATAAACTAAATTTACAAAGAACTCAAGAAGTAAGTCTCCAAAACACAAAAGGATCCGATTAAAAAGTGGTCTACAAATCTAAATAGAGAATTCTCAAAAGAGGAATCTAAAAAGGCTGAGAAACACTTGAGAAAGTGTTTCACAGCTTTAGCCATCAGGAAAATGCAAAACAAAACAACCCTGTGATACCATCTCACCCCTGACAGAATGGCTAAAATCAAAAACTCCAATGACAATTTATGCTGGAGAGGATGCAGAGAAAGGGGAACATGCCTTCAATAGTGGTGGGAGTGCCAACTTGTACAGCCACTTTGGAAATCAGTGTGGAAATTCCTCAGGAGTTATGGTCAGGAAGTGGTCTCCTATACCAACTCGTTCAAGAGTACCTCCCACTTTCTCTTCTAAGAGTTTCAGTGTGGTTGTACTATGTTGAGATCTTTGATCCATTTGGAATTAAGTTTTGTACAAGGCAATAAACATAGATCTATCTGCAGTCTTGTGCATACCAGTATCCAGGTATGCCAGCACCATTTGTTGAAGATGCTTTCTTTTTTATATTGCATAGTTTTAGCTTCTTTGTCAAAAATCAAGTGTTCATAGTGTTTGGGTTAAAATCAGGGTTGTCAATTTGGTTATATTGGTCTACCTATTTTTGTGCCAATACCAAGCTGTTTTCAGGACTGTATAATAGAGTTTGAAGTCAGGTATGGTGATGCCTCCTGAAGTTTCTTTATTGTATAGGCTTGTTTTGGCTATCCTGTGCCTTTTGTCTTTCCATATGAAGTTGATTATTATTCTTTCAAGGTCTGTGAAGAACTGTGCCGGAATTTTGATAGGGATTGCATTGAATCTGTAGACTGCTTTTGGCAAGATTTCCATTTTTATTATGTTGATCCTACCAATCCAAGAGCATGGGAGATCTTTCCATTTTCTGGTATCCTTATTTATTTCTTTCTTTAAAGACTCAAAGTTCTTCATATACAGGTCTTTCTTCTCCTTGGTTAATATTATCCCCAGATATTTGAGGCTGTTTATGGCTACTGTAAAGGGTGATGTTTCTCTGATTTCTTTCTCAGCCAATTCATCATCTGTATATAATAGGGCCACTAATTTTTTTGAGTTAATCTTATATCCTGCCACTTTTCTGAAGGTATTTATCAGCTCTAGGAGTTCCTTGCAAAGTATTTCGGGTCTGTTATGTAAACTATCATATCATCTGCAAATAGTGAAAGCTTGACTTCTTTACCTAATGTATCCTCTTGATCAACTTTTGTTGTCTTATTGCTGAAGCTAGAACTTCAAGTACAATATTGAAGAGATATGGAGAAAGTGGAGAGCCTTGTCTTGTTCCTGACTTTTGAGGAATTGCTACAAGTTTCTCTCCATTTAGTTTGATGCTAGCTGTTGGTTTACTGTATATTGCTTGTATTATGTTCATGTATGTTCTTGTTATCCATGATCTCTCTAGGACCTTAATCATGAAGGGGTGCTGGATTTTGTCAAAGGCTTTTTCAGCATCTAGTGAGATGATAATGTGGTTTTTCTTTTGCAGTTTGTTTATACTTTGGATTTCATTGGTAGATTTTCTAATGTTGAGCCATCCCTGCATTCCTGGTATGAAGCCTATTTGATCATGCTGGATGACTTCTGATGTGTACTTGAATCCGGTTTGCTAGTATTTTATTGAGCATATTTGCATCAATGTTCATGAGGGAAATTGGTTTATAGCTCACTTTCTTAGTTGTGTCTGGGCTTTTTTTGGTTGGGAGACGTATGATGACTGCTTCCATTTCATTAAGGGTTATAGGTCTGTTTAGATTGGTTATCTGTTCTTGATTTAGTTTTGGCAAGTGATAACTGTCCAGGAAATTGTCCATTTCCTTTAAATTTTCGAATTTTGTGGAGTACAGATTTTCAAAGTATTCCCTGATGATTCTCTAGATTTCCTCAGTGTCCATGGTTATGTCCTCCTTTCCATTTCTGAATTTGTTAATTAGCATGCTCTCTCTCTCTGGCTTTTGGTTAGTTTGGACACATTTCTCTATTCTGTTGATTTTCTCAAAGAACCAACTTTTTGTCTTAATGACGCTTCTCCATGTTTTCCTGGTTTCTACTTGATTGATTTCAGCCCTCAATTTGATTATTTCCCTGTGTCTGTTCCTACTGGGTGAGTTTGCTTCTTTTTCTTCTAGAACATTCAGCTGTGCTATTACTTCTCTAGTGTGACTGTTCTCCAGTTTCTTCATGTAGGCACTCAGTGCTACAAACTTTCCTCTCAGCACTGCTTTCAGAGTGTCCCATAAGTTTGAGTATGTTGTGTCTTCATTCTCATTGAATTCCATGAAGTCTTTTAATTTCTTTTAATTTCTTCCTTTACCGAGGGATGATGCAATTGTGCATTGTTCAATTTTCATGAGTTTGTAGGTTTTGTGCGATTTGTGCTATTGTTGAATTCTAATTTTAATGAATGGTGGTCTGATAAGATACAGGGTGTTATTCCAATTTTTTTGGATCTGTGGAGATTTGATATGTTTCCTAATATGTGGTCAATTTTATAGAAGGTTCCATGTGGCTCCAAGAAGAAGGTATATCCTTTTGTGTTTGGGTAGAATGTTCTATAGATGGCAATTAAACCCAGTTGGGTCGTAACTTCTATTAGTTCTTTTGTTTTTTCTTAAGTTTCTGTCTGGAGATCATGTCTAGTGGTGAGAGCGGAGTGTTGAAGACTCCTGCCATTAGTGTGTGAGAGTTTATGTGTGCTTTCAAGATTTAGTAATGTGTCTTTCACGAATATAAGTGCCTTTTTATTTGGGGCACAGATGTTCAAAATTGAGACTTCATCTTGATGGACATTTCCTTTGATGAATATGAAATGTCCTTCTTCATCTCTTTTGATTGATTTTAATTTGAAATCTATTTTGTTAGATATTAGGGTTGCTACACCTGCTTGTTCCTTGGGACAATATGATTGGAAAATGTTTTTCCAAACCTTTACTCTGAGGTAATGTATGTCTTTGACGTTGAGATGTGTTTCATGAATGTAGCAGAAGGAAGGGTTCCGTCTTCATATCCATTCTGCTAGTCTGTGTCTTTTCATAGGCTAGTTGAGACCCTTGAAATTGAGGGATATTAATGACTATTGATTGATGATTCTTGTTTGTGTTGATTTATTGGTAGTGGAGTTATTTTTGTAGGTTCTCCTCCCTTTTTCTTTTGGTGTTTGGTAAAGTGGGATTATCTATTGCCTGTGTCTTTGTGAGTGTAGTTATCTTCCTTGGGTCTAGGTTTTCCTTCCAGCACTTTTTTTCTGTAGAGCTGAATTCATGGATAAGTGTTTAAATCTAGCTTTGTCATGGAATATGTTGTTTCTCCATCTATGGTAATTGAAAGCTTTGCTGGATATAGTAGTCTGGGCTGGCATCCTTGTTTCCTTAGTGTTTGTAGGACATCTGTCCAGGATCTTCTGGATTTCATAGTTTCCATTGAGAGGTCAGGTGTAATTCAGATAGGTCTGCCTTTATGTTACTTGGCCTTTTTCTTTAGCTGCTCTTAATATTTTCTCTTTATTCTGTAGGTTTGATGTTTTGATTATTATATGGTGAGGTGACTTCTTTTTCTGATCCAGCCTATTTGGTGTTCTGTAAGATTCTTGTATGTTCATAGGCATATCCTTCTTTGGGTTAGGGAAGTTTTCTTTTATGATTTTGTTGAATTAGTTTTCTGTACCTTTGGGCTGTATTTCTTAACCTTCTTCTATACCTATTATTTGCAGGTTTGGCTTCTTCACGGTGTTCCATATTTCCTGGATATTTTCAGTTAGGGATTTGTTGGTTTTGAGATTTTCTTTGGTTGACGACTCTATATCCTCTAATGAGTCTTCAACACCTGAGATTCTCTCTTCTTTCTCTTGTATTCTATTGGTGATACTTGCATCTGAAGTTCCTGATCATTTACCCAGCTTTTCTATTTCCAGCATCCCCTTGTTCTGTGTTTTCTTTATTGTTTCTATTTCAGCTTTCAATACTTCAACAGTTTGAGTTATTTCCTTCATTTGTTTGGTTGCTTTTTCTTGGTACTCTTTAGATGCATTGAGAAATTTGTTATTTCTTGAAAGTTGTCCTCATTTCATGTATTTTTGTTTGTTTTTCTTTTATTTCTTTAAGGGGATTCCTCGTTTCCTCTTTTTTTTCTTTAAACACCAATGGTCTTTTTAAATTTAAATTTAAATTACAAACACGGTTGCTTCACATGTCAATTTCAGGTCCCTCTATGTTTTCCTCCCCTCTTCCCATGCCCTCCCACAAACTCCCCCATATCCCATCATTTGCCCTGGGAGGGTGAGGCCCCCCAAAGGGGTGTCCATTGTCTGTCATTTCATCCAGGACAGGGCCTGGTCCCTCCCCCAAGATTTCAGGGTGAGAGTGCATCTCACATTGTTGTATGAGTGCCCAAAGTCCATTTGTATACCAGGGATAAATACTGATCTACTACCCAAGGCTCAATAGAATACCTAGGCCTCCTCACTGACAACCCCATTCAGGGGGACTTGATCAGTTTCATGCTGGATTCCCAGGCATTAGCCTTGGATTCAAGAGTTAACCCTTGTCAGGTCAGCTGTTTCTGGGTGTTAAACCAGCCCAGTCTTAATCCCTTTGATCATTAGTCCTCTCTCTCTGTTACTGGCTTTCTTGAGTTCAGCTCAGTACTTAACCTTTGGAGTCTGCCTCTTCTTCTGTCAGCCATTGAATGAAGTTTCTGTTTCCCAGACTCTCTCGCCATGGGATTGTAGGCTGGCACTCCCCAGATCTATGTCTAAAGTCCATATATGAGAAAGTGCATGCCATGTTTCTCTTTTTGTGACTGGGTTGCCTCACTCAGGATGGTTTCTTCTAGTGCCATCCATTTGCCTGCAAATTTCAGGATTCCATTGTTTTTTTTCTGCTGAATAGTACTCCATTGTGTAAATGTACCACATTTTCTATCCACTCTTCGGTTGAGGGGAATGTAGGTTGAATCCAACATCTGGAATTACAAATAATGCTGCTATGAACATAGTGGAACAGACATCCTTGTTGTATGAATGGGCATCTTTTTATCATTTTTATTTTAATTTTAAATAGCTTGTTTTACATGTCAATCCCAGTTTCCTCTCCCTCCCCACCTCCCGCACTCCCCTTCCCCCCCCAGCCTCCCATCCTATTGCCAATTCCTTCCACATAGGGGATATCTAGAGTCTGTCATTTCACTCCTGGTAGGGGTCAGGCATTCCCCTAAGAGTCCAGGCTGAGAGAGCATCCCTCTTTGTGCTATGGGCACACGATGAATGTTTGCATTCCAGGGATAGACACTGTTCTACTGCTCAAGGCCCCATAGGTTGCCCAGGCCTTCTCACTGACACTCACATTTGGGGGGGGTCCAGATCAGTCCCATATAAGCCTCCCCGCTGTCAGTCTGAGGTCCAAGAGCTCTCCCCTGTTCAGATCAGCTGTCTCTGCTGGATTTGCCAGCCCATTCTTTGCCAATTTGCTCATCACTCCTCTCTCTCTCTCTCTCTGCCACTGGGTTCCTTGGGTTCAGTTCAGTGCTTAATTGTGTGTTTGCCTCTGCTTCCATCAGTCACTTGATGAAGGCTCCCAGATGGTTATCGACATCAAGTTCATTATCAGGAATGAGTATTCGAGGTGGTCTCTCCACTATTGCTTAGCTTGCCAATTGGTGTTATCCCTTTAGATCACTAGAGGTCACTCTGGTGCCTGATCCGTCTTCTAACCTATGATTCCCTCTTCCCCCTATTCGACCCCAACCCACTCAACTTCCTGTACCCCCATGTCCTACTCTCTCTTTCTCTTCTCCCCCTCTCTTCTTCCCAGCTCCCACTCCCCCCCACCCCTCACCGTGTTCTCCATCCATTCATAGGATCTTGTCTCAATCCTCTTTTTTTGGGTACTATGCATATATGCATATCTTTTAGGTTCTTTCCTGTTTCCCAGACTCTCTATCAGTGGAAGTGCCGACTGGCACTATTCTGATCCATGACTAGAAACAATATATGAGTGAGTACATACCATGTTTGTCTTTTTGCTACTGGGTTAATGAATGGGCATCTTTTGGATATACGCCTAAGAGTGGAGTTGCTGGGTTTTGTGGTAGGTTTATTCCCATTTTTCTGAGGTTTTTTCCTCTATTTCTTTAAGGGATTTCCTCATTTCTTCTTTGAGGGTCTCTATCATCATCATAAAATAATTTTTATGGTCTGTCTTCTCTGCTTGTCTATGTAGTGCTTTTCAGGTCTTTATGGCATTGGTTCTCTAGATTCTGGTGGAGTCATGTTGGTCTTTCTATTGCTGAGTGTGCTTATAATATGTCTTCTTCCCATCTCTTCTTCCAGTCGGTGCAGGTGGGGTCTTTCCATTTCCACTGGTCTCCTTCTTTCCTGAAGCTAAAGCTGGGGTCGCTGGAGGTTGGGGCCTGGAAGGGCTGATGTCTTTCCTGAAGCTGGGATTGCTGGAGGTTGGGGCCTAGGTGGACTGAAGCTGAAGATGGGATCAGTGGAGGTTTGGGCCTAGAAGGGCAGAAGCTGGGATTGCCAGTGGTTATGGTCTTGAAGGGCTGAAGTCTTTCTTGTGTGGGCAGGTTTTCTGGATGCCGGGAGTTGGCACTAGGAAGATCGAGGCTATAGGTTTTGGGCAAGGGATTGAGAATATCCCCGCGGAGACCCAAGCTCACCTGAAGCTGGGATTGCCAGAGGTTGGGCCCTGGGTCAAGTGCATGGTTGTGGGCCAGTGAAGAATAATTGATTCCTCATGAATTTCCTTTTTTCCAGATTCATATTCAAATCAAATTCAAAACCCTGATATCAATACAAACACCTAAATTTGAAAAAGAAGATAAAATTAAACAATGGAAAAAAGAAAGCTTCTTTAACAAATGGTACAGACATAATTGGTGCTGGCATGTAAAACACTGCAAATAGATCCATATCTATCACCATGCTCAAAAATTTATGTCCAAATGGATCAAAGACCTCAACATTATTCCTGTCACACTGAACCTCTTAGAACAGAGAGAGGTACCTTTGAACAAATTGATACCAGAGATCACTTCCTTAAATAATCGAAGTAGCAGAGACACTGAGATTGACTATTAATAAATGGGACCTCCTGAAAATGAAAAGCATCTACAAGGTAAAGGACACAATTATCAAGACTAAACAGCAGACAACAGAAAGGGGAAAGATAGTCAACAAAGCCACATCTGACATAGGGCTGATTTCCAAAATATACAAAGAACTCAAGAAGCTAGTCACCAAAGCACAAAATAATCCAATTAAAATGTAGGATACCCAACTAAATACAGAATTCTCAATAGAGGAATCTCAATTGGCTGAAAGGCACTTACATTTCTCAACATCCTTAGCTATCAGAGAAATGCAAATTAAAACAACTCTGGGATGCCATCTTGCACATGTCAAAATGGCTAAAATCAAAAACACCATGAATGGTTTTGCTAAAGATAATGTGTAAAAATGAGAAAACTCCACCACGGCTGGTAGGATTGCAAACTCACAAAGCTACATTGTAAATCAGTATGGCAGCTACTCAGGAAAATTGGAAGCAGTTTACCACAAGATCCAGCAATTCCGCTCTTAGGCATATACCCAAAGGATGCACATTCATACAACAAGGATATCTGTTCCACTATGTTCATAGCAGCATTATTTGTATTAGCCAGAAACTTGAAGCAACCTAGATGCCCCTCAAATGAAGAATGCATAGAGAAAATGTGGTCCATTTAAAAATGCAGTACTACTCAGCAGAAAAAAAACCAGCGGAATCTTTAAATTTGAAGGCAAATGGATGGAACTAGAAAATACCACCCTAAGACAGGTAACACAGACCAAATGGCAATCATTGTATGTATTCACTCATATATGGATTTTAGGTGTAGAACAATGGATTACCTGACTACAATCCACACTGCCAGAGAAGCTAGGAAACAAGGAGGATACTAAGAGAGACATACATCTGTGAAGGAAAAAGGGAAATGATCTCCTGAGTTAATAGGGGGCATGTGGGGGAAGAGGGAGTTAAGAAACAAAAGGGGAAAGAGGAGGGGAATGTAAGATATGATGGGGGAGGAAGACTATGTCATGGGAAGAATAGAGGAGAGAAATAAAAGAGATACCGTAATAGAGGGAGCCATTATACCTTTAAAGACAAATGTGACACTAGGGAAATGTCCAGAGATCTACAAGGCTGATCCCAACTGATAATGTAAACAATAGTGGAGAGGCTACCCTAAAGGCCTTTTTCTGATAATGAATTTTGTGACTACCTTATATGCCATTCTAGAGCTTTTATCCAGTAGCAGATGCAGACACCCACAGCTCCACACTGAGTTAAACTCCTGAAATACAATTGCAGAGAGGAAGTACTGATGAGCAAATGGGTCAAGACGAGGCTGGAGAAACCCACAGAAACAGCTGACAGGAACATGGGGAGCTCATGGTCCCCAGACTGACAGCTGGAAAACCAACATTGGCCTGACCAGACTACCTGAATTGGGAGGTCAGTTGGAGGTCTGGGCAAAGAATGTGGCCTCAGGGAGTGGATCAGTATCTATCCCTATTACACAAATGGGTTTGTCAACCCACTCCACATAGAGGGAAACACTCTCAGAATAGACATAGGGGTGAGAACCTAGGCCCTGCTCCAAATGATACGACAAACTTTGAAGATACACCAGAGAAGGTAAGTACTTCCCTTAGGAGCAGAAAAGGGATAGGACATCTTTGTTGTATGAATGGGCATCTTTTGGATATATGCCTAAGAGTGTAGTTGCTGGGTCTTGTGGTAGGTTTATTCCCATTATTTATAATAGCCAGAACTTGGAAGCAACCTAGATGCCCCTCAACCAAAGAGTGGATAGAGAAAATGTGGTATATTTACACAATGGAGTACTATTCAGCAGAAAAAAAACATGGAATCCTGAGATTTGCAGGCAAATGGATGGCACAAGAAGAAACCATACTGAGTGAGGTAACCCAGTCACAAAAAGAGAAACATGGCATGTACTCTCTCATATATGGATTTTAGACATAGATCTGGGGAGTGCCAGCCTAGAGTCCCATGGCCAGAGAGTCTGGGAAACAGAAACTCCATTCAGTGGCTGATGGAAGAAGAGGAAGACTCCCTTGGTTGAGTACTGAGCTGAACTCAGGAGAGCCAGTAGCAGAGAGGGAGGACTGATGACCAGGGGGATTGAGACTGGGCTGGTTTGGCCCCTGGAGGCAGCTGGCCTGACAAGGGTTGACTCTTGAATACCAGGCATAAGCCTGGGAGTCCAGCGTGGGAATGGTCGGGACACCCTGAGTGTGAGTGAGAATGGGGTGGCCTGGATAGTCTATTGAGCCTTGGACAGCAGATCGTTACTCTCCCTAGTGTACACACGGACTTTGGACTCCCATCCAACAATGTGAGGTGCACTCTCATCCTGAACTCTTGGGGGAGGGTCTAGGCCCTGCCCTGTATGTAATGATGGACTGTGGACGCCCCCATGGAGGGCCTCACCCTCCCTGGGGAGGTGAGAGGATAATGGGGCAGTTGGGGGGAGGACACGGGAGTAGAGGAGGGATGGGGAGAGGGACCTGGGGCTGACTTGTGAAGCAACCTTCTTTCTTATCTAGGTTTAACTGAAAAATTAAAAAATAAAAAATAAAAAATAACTTAATGAATATAATAGAGGCCTGTAAAGAGGAAATCAAAAATTCACTTAACAAACTGAGGGAAACACAAACACAAAATTGGAAGAATTCAATAAAACCCTTAAGGAATGCCAGGAAAAAAATCAATCACACTAGTGAAGGAAACAATTGAACATTGGAAAATTGAAACAGAGGCAATAAAGAAAATACAAAAAGAGGGAATGCTGGAAATGGAAAATCTGTGTAAACAAAGAGGAACTACAGATGTAGGCATAACAAACAGAATGCAAGAGGTGTAAGAGAGAATTTCAGATATTGCAGATACTATAGAAGAAATAGATTCAGTGGTAAAAGAAAACATTGAAATCAAAAAGTCATAACACAAAATTTACAGAAAATCGGGAACACCAAGAATGGACAAAAACTAAGAATAATAGGTGTAGAAGACAGAAAAGTATACCACCTCTAAGCCACAGAAAATACACTCAACAAAATCGTAAAAGAAAACCTTTCCAGTCTAAAGTAACACACAAAGGGAAACCCGTAAAAATAACACTGAAATTCTCAATGAAAATTTTGAAAGCCAAAATGTCCTGGCCAGATGTCATGCAGATAGTAAGAGGCCACGGACACCAGTCCATATTACAATACCCAGCAAAATTTTCAATCAACATACAAGAGGAAAAAAAGATACTACATGACAAAACCAGATTTATCAATACCTATCCACAAATCCATTCCTACAGAAATTACTAGAAGGATAACTCCAAATCGAGGAAGTTAGCAACACCAACAAAAACAAAGACAATAGATAATGTAAAACCAGTAAAACCCAAAGAAGGGAAAAACACCTATTACGTCTTACCGAAGCAAATAAATAACAGGAAATAACAATCACTGTTCATTACTATCTGTTAATATCAATGGGCCTAATTTGCCTATAGGCACAAGCTAACACAAGGCATACAAAAACAGCATCTACTGCTCAATTTTAGAGATAGATATGAACTCAGAGAGTAAAGAGTTGAGAAAGACTAGATTAGCTATCCAATTATCTAACAAAATAGATGTCAACTTGCAGTAAATCAAAAGGGAAGGTGAAGACCATTCATTTTCATCATGGGAGGATTTCATCTAGATGAAGTCTCAATTCTTAGCAAGTACAGGGGACCCACATATATAAAAGAACCATACCTAATGCTTAAATCACATGTCAAACTGCACACTTCAATACCTCATTTGCACCAATGGACAAGTTTGCCAGAAACTTAACAGAGAAATAATAGAACTAACAGATGTTATGTCTCAAATCAACTTATGAGATATCTATAGAACATTGCCACAAACAAACAAAAAAGAATGTACCCACTTCTCAGCATCTCATGGAATCTTCTCTAAAATTAAACACATATTGGGTCACAAAGCAAATCTCAATAGATGCTAATAAGAGCAATAGCCTCTTGCATCCTGTTGGGGCAACAAAGGATGGATTTAAAATTCAAGAACAACTCAAACTACAGAGATTGTGAGGACCCCTAGCCCCAAAATGTTCCCTCTATCAGGATGACTGTTTACTAATATCCTCCAACTTCCTACTTCCAACCTGCCGCCTATACCATCCTGCCCATCCTTCTCAAGGTCCTGTCCATTTATCACCCTCCTCCACCTCTAGATTACCCAGGAGATCACTTCAATTTCCCTTTCCCAGGGAAATTCATGCATTCCTCTTTGTGTCCTCCTTGTTATCTAGCTTCTCCGGAGCTGTGGATTGTAGGTTGGTTTTTCTATATTTTATTCCTAATGTATATTTATGAGTGAGTATATACCATGTTTGTTTTACTATGCCTAAGTTACCTCAATCAGAGTGATTTTTTTCTAGTTTCATCCATTTGCCGGCAAATTTCTCAATGTCATTTATTTACAGCTGTGTAACACAGTATTGTGTAAATGCACCATATTTTCTTTTGCCATTCTTCAGTTGAGAGGCGTCTAGGTTGTTTCAAGATTCTGGCCATTAAGAACAATGATGCTATGACCATAGATACACCAGTGTCCTTCTTGTATGCTTGAGCATCCATTTGGTATATACCCAAGAGAGGTATTACTGGCTCTTGAGGTAGATTGACTGCCAATTCAAGAGAATCCACTACCCAGATTATCAAAATGTAGGCCTATAAGTTTTCACTCCCATCAACAGCGGAGGAGTGTTTCCCTCACACAATCTCTTTTCCAACATGAGCTGTTATTGGTGTATTTTATATTACCATAATGAAAGTTGTAAAATAGAATCTCAAGAGTCACTGTGATTTACATTTCACTGATAAACTAAAAATGCTGAGCAATTCCTAAACTGTCATCCTGGCATTAGAGATTCTTCTGTTGAGAATTCTCTGTCTAGATGTATACACCATTTTAATTGGATTACTTGGTATTTTTATATGTTGTTTCTTGAGTTCTTATGTATTTTGGAGATCAACGTGAGTTATTTCTGGGGTTTGTGAAGATCTCTTCTCTCTAGATGTATACACCATTTTAATTGGATTACTTGGTATTTTGACATGTTGTTTCTTGAGTTCTTATGTATTTTGGAGATCAACGTGAGTTATTTCGGGGGTTTGTAATGATCTCTTCTCTTAGTGTAGGCTGCTGTGTTTTCTTATTGACAGTGTCCTTTGCCTTACAGAAGTGGAGAATGTGCTAAGTCCTTGGCCCATTATAGAAGCCTTCACCTCCATAACTGTATCCATATTGGTGACAACCTTACAGATGAAGAGTATGCCTAGAACTCAGGACTTTAAACTTACAACAGGGTCCATTCATAATTAAGACTGTAGAAGTAGAAGGATGTGAAAATTTCTTTACTCAGGTGTCCTAACTTCATGATCATCATAGAATCCATATCAGTGACAACATTAAATGTGTCAAGAATATGGCAAGTCCTTTGCCCCTCTCTTAAATATTCAAGCTCACCACAGAATCCATTGTGGGTTCTGATGGTAAAATTTACAGATGCCGAGAATCAAGTCCTTTACCAGTTTCTCAAGTCTTCACTCTCAATGCAGACTCCATACTCACGACAAACTTTACAAATGTCAAGAATGTCCAAAATTATTTGACAGAAGGCCAAGTATTAGACAGCACAAGAAATTTCATATAATGAACAAACTTTGTAAATGTCATTAGATTTTCTCAGGAATTCACTGTACCAGTCTTCATACAGAGAGCAGATTCTTAAAATTTTTTCAAAGCCTTCACTTAATTTTCAAGGTTAGTAAATAATAGGGAAGCATATTTGGGAAGCACTACATTTTATTTAAATTTAGAATCATTGTATCCAGATAGGAACTTTATAGTCATAAAACATTTCTTGGAAAATGAAGTACTTATGATATAGTGACCCAGAGATATTTATTCAAACAATAAATATTACTAATCAGAAAAGCTTTTCACTAGAAATGCCTACAGCACTAACATTTTCTGACCTTATGTCAGTTCACTGATTCAAATAGTCCAAAGTCAAAACTATCCTACAATTTATAATATGATTTCTTTATAATATGTTTATGTAATGCTCCATATAAACATGAATGCTCTGATAGTATTTGAGATTATACATGTATATTGCAGCATATTTTTAACTTCAAATACATTTTACTGTGTCTAAGCAATAAAAATATTAAATATTTTATACAATTTTTTCAATATATTTTTATTTAAATTAAAAATGTGCTTGATTCTCATGTCAATCCCACCTCCATCTCTCACCCCTCCACCCTTGTTCCTGCACCAGGCACCCAGACCCCAATGCATTACCCACACCATTTTCCAGAGAGGCTAAGGCCCTCCATGGGGTATCAGCCAAGTGTGTCATTTCCTGCAAGGCAGGGTCTAGATACTCCACCATGTGTTCAGGCTGAGAGAACATTCTTCCATGTGGAATGAGCTCCCAAATTTCATTCATACACCATGGTAAACAACGATCCAATAACCAAGGCCCCAAAGATTGCTGAGGCCTACTCACTTACACTATATTCAGGGGGTCTGGATCAGTCTCATGCTGCATTCTCAGCCATCAGTCTGGGGTCCAAGATCTCCCGCTTGTCAGGAAAGCTGTCTCTGTGGGTTTCACCAGCACAGTCTTGACCACTATGCACATCACTCCTCCCTCTCTGTCACTGGGTAAGGGTTCAGTTCAGTGTTTACTTGTGGGTATCTGCCTCTGCTTCCCTCAGTTACTGGATGAAGGTTCTAGGATGCCCTGTAAGGTAGTCATCAATCTCATTAAGGTAGTCTCTCCACTATTGCTTAGTTTGATGGTTGGTGTCATCCATGTAGAAGGCTGGAAATCCCACTAGTGTCAGCTGTCTCCTAAAACCTATAACGACTCCCTCTATTACGGTATCTCTCATCCTGTTCTCCTCTATTCTTCCCCTGATGCAAGCTTCTTGCTCCCCCAAGTCCTCTTCCCCCTACTCTACAACCCCTCTCTTTTTCCCAGTTCCCTTTCCCCTCCCCCCATGCTCCCAATCTGCTCAAGAGATTCTTACCTCTTTCCCCTTGTCTAGGGTATCAAACATATATCTCTTGGGAATCTTCCTGTATCCCAGACTCACTAGCAATGGAATTGTAAGCTGGCATTCCCCTGATCCATGTCTAAAATCCATATATGAGTTATTACATACCAATTTTGTCTTTTGGTGACTGGGTTAACTCACTTGGGATGGTTTCTTCTAGCACCATCCATTTGCCTGCAAATTTCAGGATTCCATTGTTTTTTTCTGCTAAATAGTACTCCATTGTGTAAATTTCCACATTTTCTCTACCCACACTCAGTTGAGTGGTATCTAGGTTGCTTCCAGGTTCTGGCTATTACAAATAATGCTGCTATGAACATAGTGGAACAGGCATTCTTGTTGTATGAATGGGAATTATTGGGGTATATGCCTAAGAGTGGAATTGATAGGTGTTGTAGTAACTTAGTCTTATTTTCCTAAGGAATCTCCATACTGATTTTCAAAAAGGCTGTACCAGTTTGCCCTCCCAGCAGCAATGGAGGAGTTTTCCCCTTCCTCCACATGCTCTCCAGCTTAAACTGTTATTGGTGTTTTTTATTTTAGCGATTCTGACAGGAATAAGATGATATCTCAGAGTGGTTTTGATTTGCAATTCCCTAATGGTAGGGGATGTTGAATGATTTCTTAACTGTCTCTCAGCCATTTTAGACTCCTTTATTGAGAATTCTCTATTTAGTTCTGTACACCACTTTTTAATTGGATCCTTTGGGGTTTTGGAGACTGGCTTCTTAAGTTCTTTGTAAATTGTGAAGATCAGCCCTCTGTCACATATAGAGTAATTGAATATTTTTTTTAGATTCTGTGTGCTACCTTTTTGTCTTGTTGACTGTGTCATTTGCCTTACAGAAGCTTCTAAGTTTCAGATGGTCCTATTTATTCATTGACCATCTCAGTGTCTGTGCTACCGGTGTTATGTTCAGGAAACAGTCTCCTGTACCAATTGGATTAAGGGTACCTCCCCTTTTCATTTCTAAGAGGTTCAGTGTGGTGCATTCGTGTTGAGGTCTTTGATCCATTTGGATTTAAGTTTTGTGTATGGTGATCATCATGGATCTTTCTACAGTATTCTACATGCCAAATCCAGTTATGCCAGCCCAGTTTGTTAAAGATGTTATCTTTTTCCATTTTATAATTTTAGGTTCTTCAATGGAATCCCCATCAAAATACCAACACAATTCTTCACAGACCTTGAAATAACAATGCCAACTTTATATGGAAAAACAAAAGACCCAGGGTAGCCACAACAACCCTGCACAATAAAGGAGCTTCCAGAGGCATCAGCATCCCTGACTTCAAACTCTATTATACAGCTATAGTCCTGAAAACACATTGGATTTTCCACAAACAGGCAGGTAGATATCTTCTGAGAGAATTGGGAACATGGGGGTAGGGTGGAGGATGCTGGGAGAAAGAGATAGGGTGAAGAGGAGGGGAGAGGGGGAAAGGGGGGAGAGGAAAGTTGAGTCAGGGGAAGAATAGAGAACAGGATGGAATACACCTTAATAGAATGAGACATTACAGGTTTGAAGAGAGATCTGGAAGTCATGAGATGTCCAGAGACCTACAAGGGTGACACAAACTGGCAATCTAACCAATAGTGGAGAGACTACCTTAAATGCCTTTTCCTTATAATGTGATTTATGACTTCCTTGTATGCCATCCTAGAGGCCTACATCCATTGATTTAAGGAAGCAGAAGCAGACACCCAAAACTAAACACTGAACTGAACTCCTGGAAAACAGTTCCAGAGATGGAGGAGTGATGAGCAAAGGGGTTAAGACATGGTGGGTAAAAGCCACAGAAACAGCTGATCTAAACAAGGGGAAGCTCATACATCCCAGACTGATACAGACTGATAGCTGACAAGCTAGCATAGGATTGATCCAGACCCCCTTAAATGTGGGTGTCATTGAGGAGGCCTCAGCATTTTGGGGGCCTCAATCATAAATTAGAATTTATCCCTGTCAGCCAGATTGACTTTGGGAACCCATGCCATGTGGAGGGATTCTGTTTCGCCTGGACACATGGAGGAGTGCCTAGGCTCTGCCCCAGACAATATGACAGACTTTCGAGATTCCCCATGAACAGCCTCACCCTCCTTGGAGAGTGAAGGGTTTGGGGAGTGTTTTAGAGGGTTGTGAGAGGAGGGGAGAGAGAGGGAGCTGGAATGACATGTGTAGAAAGCTTGTTTCTAATTGAAATTTTAAAATGCTGGTTGTATTTTAGCTCCTTTGATGAAAATCAAATGTTTGAATGTGTGGGGGTTAATATCAGAGTGTTTATTAGATTCCATTGGTCTACCTGTCTGTTTTTGGACCATTACCAAGCTGTTCCAGTCCTATAGCTCTATAATAGGGGTTGAAGTTAGGAGTGTTATTTTACTGAACGGGGTTGTCTTTTGTTTTTCCATATAACGTTGAGTATTGTTCACTTGTTCATTGTTAAATTTTCATATTTTTTGGAGGATAGGTTTTCAAAATATGACCTGATGACTCTCTGGATTTCTTCACTGGCTGTTGTTTTCATTTCTGATTTTGTTAATTTGCATGTTCACACTCTGCCTTTGGTAAATTTGGATACCTGTCTATCTTGTTGATTTTTTCAAAGAACCAACTCTTTGTTACAATTGTATTGCATTCCTAGTTTCTACTTTATTGATTTCAGCTCTCAATTTAATTATTTGAAGGCATCTGCTAATCCGGGGTGAGATTGTTTCCTTTTGTTCTAGAACTTTCAATTGGGCTCTTAATTCTCTAGTGTGACTATTCTTCAGTTTCTTCATGTGGGCACTTAGTGCTGTGAACTTTCCTCTTGGAATTGATTTCAAAGTTTCTCATAAGTTTGGGTATGTTGTGTCTTCATTCTCATTGAATTCTATGAAAACTTTATTTTTTTATTTCTTCTTTGACCCAGGAATGGAGCGATTAAGCATTGTTCAATTTCCATGAGTTTGCAGGGTTTCTACAATTTGTGTTGTTGTTGAATTCTAACTTTAGAGCATGGTGGTCTGATATAATACATGGGGTTATTCCAATTTTTGTACCTCTTGATGTTTGCTATGTTCCCAAGCATGTGCTCAATTTTTGAGAAGGTTCCAAGTGGCACTGACAAACAGTTGTATCCTTTTGTGTTTGGATGGAATGTTCTATAGTTGTCTGTTAAACCCAATTGTGTCATAACGTCTATTAGTTCCTTTAGTTCCTTGTTAAGTTTCTGTCTGGTAGACCTGACTAGTGGCGTGAGTGGGGTGTTGTAGTCTTCCATTGTAAATATGTGAGGATTTATATGTGATTTGAGTTTTAGTAATGTTTCTTTCACCAAAGTGGTTGCCTTTGTATTTGGGTCATAGACATTCAGAATTGAGACTTCATTTTGGGGGATTTCTCCTGTGATGAGTAAGAAATGACTTCCTTCAGCTCATTTGGTTGATTTTAGTTTAAAGTCTAATTTGTTAGATATTAGGATTGCTACCCCCACTTGTTTCTTGGGTCCATTTGATTGGAAAAATCTTCTCGTAATCCTTAACTCTGAGGTAACTTCTGTCTTTGAAGCTGAGGTGTGTTTCCTGTATGCAGCAGAAGAATGGATTCTGTCCTCGAATCCAATCTGTTAACCTGTGCCTTTTTATGGGCAACTTAAGAGCATTAACATTGAGGTATATTAATGTCCATAGATTGCTGAATCTTATTTGTTTTGGAATGGTTGTTTGTGGTTGAATTATATGTGGATTTCCAGCCCATTTTCTTTTGCCTTTTGGTAAAGTGGGATTATCTACTGCCTATGATTTTCAGGTTGTGGTTAACTTACTTGGGTTGGAGTTTTCCTTCCAGAAATTTCTGTAGGGCTGGGTTAGTGGCCATGTATTGTTTAAATCTGGTTTAGTCATATTTTGTTTTTTTCTATCTATAGTAATTGAAACCTTTGTTGGGTATATTAGTCTGGGCTGGCATCCATAGGTTATGTATCCATGACCTTCTGGCTTTCAGAGTTTCCATGGGGTATCCAGGAGTAATTCTGATATGTTACTTGGCCTTTTCCTTAACTGTTCTTAATATTCTTTCTTTATTCTGTATGTTTGGCATCTTGATTATTATGTGTCAAGGGGACTTTTTTGTGGTCCAGTCTGTTTCGTGTTCTGTCAGCTTCTTGCACCTTCATTGACATGTCTTTCTTTAGGTTTGGAAAGTTTTCTTCTATGATTTTGTTGGATATGTTTCCTGCACCTTTGAGCTGGGCTTCTTCACCTTCTTCTATACCTATTATTCTTAGGTTTGGTCTTTTCATGGTGTCCCATATTTCCTGGATATTTTGTGTTAGGGATTTGTTGAACTTAAAATTTTCTTCCGTCGATGAATCTATTTCTCCTAGTATATTTTTAACACATGAGATTCTGTCTTCCATCTCTTGTATTCTATTGATTATGCTTGCATCTGTAGTACTGACCATTTGCCCAGATTTTCTATTTCCAGCATTCCTTCAGACTGTATTTTTATCATTTCTATATCAGATTTCAGCCCTTGCACCTTTTGAATTGTTTCTTGCAATTTTTGCTTTGTCCTTTACTCCATGTCTTGCACTTTTTGGATTTTGTTTCTTCCATCTCTTTATGGCATTTTCTCATACCCTCTTTGAGTACCTCTATCATTTTAATGAAGTTGTTTTTAATGTCATTCTCTTGTGTTTCATTTGCATTGGGACTTTCAGGCCTTGCTAATGTAGTGTCTATAGACTCTGGCAGTATCATTTTGGATTTTCTGTTGCTGAATGTGTTTTTATATTGTCTCCTTCCCTTCTCTTAACCAGTGAGAGAAGAAGGAACCTCTTCCTTTCCTGGTGGGTACAGGTCCAGAGTTTCCTTCTGGTGGGTGTAGGCAAGTCCAAAGCTCTGGTAGCTCTTCTCTTCCTGGTCTCGTAGATGGAGTAGTGGATTAGGATGCTGGGGTGCTTTGGATCCTGTTGGGACAGACGCAAGCCCCAGCTGTAAGCATCAATCTCAGGCAGCCTTCCCGGATACGGGCCCGGGTTTACCTCGACTGGTAAGTGAAGCAGGAGCCTAGGATGGGTGTGTGTTAGTTGCATTTGAATTACTGTGGCATCTAAAGGCAAAGAAAGAACTATGGAATCTTCAAAAAGAAGTAGAAATTTCAAATCTCTATTTCCTGCTTTCATCTGACATACATAATAATGAAAACCATGTAATACATGCGAAAAGCATAAAAAGACATATATGATAAAGAGAAATTGTATATCACACACAGTTAAAATATTATTTGAATGTGAGTTTTCATTTCAAGATGATTAAATTAAGGGCTCAATAGCATTCAAGGATTTGGCAAAGAATCATCTTCCATTCTCTTTATAACATATTTTAAGGAATAAATTCCACTTTCACCTTGGTGTTTTTCTTATGCCAATTCTTTATTCTGATTTAACTGTTCTTTAACTTCTGTTTCTCCTGTTCAAGGGTTCTTTGCTTTGTTCAAGGGAGTTGATTAGCTCTGGTTTTGACACTGTAAGACCTGTATATCAGAAGAGACATATGAACATTCCTGGATATAATGAAAGCATATTAGTTTCTAAGAAATAGATTTCAAATAAATGACGGTGCTGATCAAATAAGGAGTTTGAGTTTCCAAATGTTCTAATTGCCATCTCCTGATATTTACAAATATTCATAAACACATTTTTTAGGATTGTATACCTTGAGTTCCTTTTCAAATTACTACTGAATATCAAGTCATGTATCTTGTGAAACATTGATGCATATCAACATATAATCTACAAAGATTCTGAAAGGTAAAACATACTATAAACGATTGAGGATGTTTGACAGTACCAGGACAGGTGAATATAATATCAATATAAGCTTACTTAAATTGTTGTGTTATATATGGTGAATTACAAGTTTGTTTTATTACATTAGCATATGGATGTCAAGATAATAATAAAGACATACCTATAAACCATATCTGGATGGAATAAACAAGCAATCATGGAAGAAAAATACACTCACCCCCAGAGACCAGGTTTCTGCAAGCCTCCAACATGATATCCTTGTACAAAATTTCTGTGCAGAATCCAGGCATGCCCATTCCGCCTGAGAGATGTCTATGGCCATGCCTTCGAATGTCAATATTCCCTGTCATGAATGATAAGAGTTTTTGCATATATGCCGCTGCAAAGTTCTTTACTTCACCAAAGGAAATATAAGTATAGAGTTGGGGGATACTAGAGGAGAACAGTTTGAGATATACCATAATAGAGAGAGACATGATAGGTTTGAGGAGAGATCTGGTACTAGGGAGATCTCCAAAGCTCTACAAGGATGATACCAACTGACAATCTAAGCAATAGTGGAAAGACTCCCTTAAATGCCCTTCTCTTATAATGAGACTGATAAGTACCTTATATGCCATACCAGAGACTTCTTCCAGGGGATGATGGAAGCAGAGGCAGATATCCTCAGCTAAACACTGAACTAAAATACCGAAACCAGTTGCAGACAGGAGGAGTGATTGGCAATTGGGTCAAAACTGGTCTGGTGTAGCCCACAGAAGCAGCTGACCTGAACAAGTGGGAGCTCACAGTCTCCAGACTGATAGATGAGAAGCTTCCATGGGACTGATCCAGACGCCCAGTCTGTGGGTGTAAATAAGGAACCTGCCACAATCTATGGGGCCTCTAGTACTCAATCATTATTTATCTCTGGTATACAAATGGATTTTGGGAGCCCATTCCTTGCAGATGGATGTGCTCTTGGCTGGACACATGCGGTAGGGCCATGGTCCTGCCCTGGATGATAGGAAAGATTTTGGGCATTGCCCATGGAGTGCCTCACCCTCCCTAGGAAGGGGAGGAAAGACGGGATGGGAGTCTCGTGGGGGGTAGGGGAGGAAGGAAGAGGAACTTGGGATTGACATATGAAGCAGGCTTGTTTCTAATGTAAATAAAATGTTAAATGTTAAAAATATTAATACAAACTATCTTAGGTTAGTTGGTCTACTCTACACTTAGAGCTTGGGATTCATGGATCTGCTCTATGCAAGCCAGGCAAAGTGCAACCTGGGAATTGAAAGCTGAACTCGGGTGTCAGGAAAAAGCATTTAAAGCAAATCATGACTCTCACCATGCTATTACTGGCAAGGTGTTGGGGTTGCTGAAGCTCAAGTGAAAACAATTTCATCAATGTGGACTAGGGTTCAAATTGACAGACTGGGATGACATCTCTTTGGGAAACATAAACTTTCAGAATTCTATATGCATATAAATTGTTTGTGTCCATATCATCATCTAGCAATTTCTGATATAGAAGTTTTGAGTGAAGTACAAGTATTTTTGGCTTCTATTCAATGGAAAGGATAGACTTGAAAATGCATCATACCTTGTTCGCTAAGTTATTAGCATATTATGACAATATGTCATGATATACTATGAGGATTATTCTTATATATTGTGATGTGTATTTCTAAATGTATATAGAGCCTCCCATAATTCCCAAAAGGAATCTATTGTTAGATCCCATCTTTTTACTTAAAAAAAACTGAAAGAAGAGCTAAAAAGGAAAGATACGGGGAAACAGAATGAAGTGGCCCAAGTAGGTAACAATGTGTTTTCAGGTGCTTTGCATAGTATCTGTACAAGCTTGAAAGGTATATGTTTTTTTTTCTGTACCTGTTGCCTAGTGATCAATTCAGGGTAGTATAACGTATGATGTTGATTTCATTAGTAGTGTATTGTATTTATTTTTCATAATTTCACATATATGCACACATGTTTATATCTATATATGTGTGCATGTTTGTGCAATATCCAGGTCATATCCAAAAGAAGATTTCACAATATTCACCCCATTCTCATGCTCATACTTTCTCTCCAACCACTCTCCTATGAAGATACTGCTTCTTTGTCACAAATACTTAGTGCATTGGAGATTGCTCATGTAAGACACCAAAACGTTTAAGTTTGAAAGGATTAATGATATGATCAGGGTTACGTATCATGCATTGGTACAATAAGGATCACAATCAGTAAATCACTCCCCCTTGATGTTCTTTGACCAAGAGCAAACCCAGATTTAAATTCACTTATCATGTGTCTTCCTTTTCTCCTCTCTCTCTTTTACATGAGTCTCAACAAGTTTCTCCATGAAGGCTGACTTATAAATCTGTTCTTGTTCCTAACAAAGTCTTTCGCTTTCTCTTAGTGAATAGTACAAAAAGTGTCATATGAGGAAGTGATGAGGGATACTTTAGAGAAATCTTAAAACTAATTTCATGAGATTAGTCCCTTATCCCACCTAACCCCACCTGACACAGATAGTACACAGAAAGTAAGAGAAACACTTCTGTTTATCATGTTATTCCTTGATATTCTACTTACAATTTATTGTGGAAGAGAAGATAACTTGAGATTACATCTATGAATTATTTAGGTCAGAAAATGTGCCAAGTGGTGGAACAATCATTTAATCCCAGCATTTGTGAGACAGAGGCAGGAAGATGTCTTCGAGCTCTAGGCCAGCCTGGTCTGCATAGTGAGTTCCAGGACAGCTACAATATCAATATTTAAAAGACAGTAAAATTGATTACCTCCTTTTCAAATAAAGGGGCAAATCCTAATAAAATGCAAAGTATTGTAGGTTTACCTACTATCATATAAGAACAGAGATTGCATAATTGAAAGAATATATATTGGTTTTTCTTTGTTTTTTTTGGGGGGGTTGGTTTTTTCAAGACAGGTTTTCTCTGTATTATTTTGGAGACTGTCCTGGAACTGGATCTGTAAACCAGGCTGGCCACAAACTCACAGAGATCTGCCTGCCTCTGCCTCCCAAACGAATATATATTGTTTAAATTCAATGTAGGATTGTAATAATTTTACATTTTATTGTAAGCACAGCTAATTGTCACTGGAGGTTGATTGGAATTCAGAAGACCACTACAGAACCAAAGTTTCATAACCTTAGAAAACTAAACGTCGGTTCCAGTGCCTGGGGTTTGCCTGGGAACTGCACAAAGCTTCCAATTGCGGCCGAAGCCAACCACCCCAGATTCCAGGACTTCTCTTCCACCAAGGAGACCAGGAAATCAGCAGATGTAGGAGGGCAAGGCCCTGCATCCCAGGCATGCCTTCCAGTGACTGGGGATGGCCAAAGAGCTTCCCATCCTGGCAGGAGAAACTAGATGCCAAGTCTTCTCTTCCAGCAAAGGGACCAGGGGACCAGGTGGGAGGCTAAGCACCCCTGATTCCTGGTCTTCTCCACCCACAGGACCAGAACGAGGACAAGGAATAGAAGAACTACCAGATTATTGGACTTGCTAGCACCCACCGAAAGGGAACTTTGGTCCCCTAACCACCAGTGCAGTAAGGGGCTCTTTCTGCACCAACTAGAAGAAGAGATGGGAAAGAGACAATACAAAAACGCACTCAGCAACAGAAAAACAAATTTGACACTGCCCAATTCTAGAGACTCCACACCAGCAAGATGCCAATATTTCAATGCAAATGAAGGAGAAGAGAATGACCTTAAAACCACCATCATGAAAATGATAGAGGCCCTAAAAGAGGATATAGGAAAATCCCTCAAAGAAATGGATAAAAAAAAACAAACCAAAAAATGCAAGAAATGGAAGAAATAGCAAACCAAAAAATGCAAGAAGGTCCTGGATAGATATTCTACCAACACTAAGAGAGCATGGATGCCAGCCCAGACTACTATACCCGGCAAAGCTCTCAATCACTATAGATGAAGAAAACAAGATATTCCATGACAAAACTAGATTCAAGCAATATATATCCCCTGACCCAGCCCTACATAAAGTTCTGGAAGGAAAACTCCAACCCAGGGAAGTTAACTACAACCAGAAAAACATAGGCATTAGAGAATCCCACTCTACCAACTGCCAAAAGAACAAAGGGGTGGAATTCCACACATAACTCCACCAACAACAATCATTGCAAATCAAAGAAGAATGACCAATCAATGGTCATTAATATCCCTCAACATTAATGGCCTTAACTCACCCATAAAAAGACACAGGCTAGCAGAATGGATTCGAAGACAGAACCCTTCCTTCTTCTGCATACAAGAAACACACCTCACATTCAAAGACAGATATTACCTGAGAGTTAAAGGTTGGGAAAAGATTTTCCAATCAAATGGACCCAAAAATAAGCAGGGGTAGCAATCCTAATATCTAACAAAATTGACTTTAAAATAAAATCAATCAAAAGAGATAAAGGAGCCAGCAGAGACGGCTGATCTGAACAGGGGAGAGCTCTTGGACCGCAGACTGACAGCTGGGAGGCCAGCATGCGACTGATCCAGAACCCCTGAATGAGATAATCAGTGAGGAGGCCTGGGCAACCTATGGGGCCCTGAGCAGTGGATCAGTGTTTATCCCTCAAATACAAACAGATATCCTGTGTCCATAACACAAAGAGGGATGCTCTCTCAGCCGGGACTCTTAGGGTAGTGCCTGGACCCTGCCCTGAGTGAAATGACAGACTCTAGATATCCCCTACATGGAAGGAATTGGCAATAGGGTGGGAGGATGGAGATTGTGGGTGTGGGAGGAGGGGACGGAGAGGGAACTGTGATTGACATGTAAAACAAGCTGTTTAAAATTAAAATAAAAAATAACCTCATGAAAAATGGACAGGTAGACCAATGGAATCAAACTGAAAAACCTGATATTAACCCACACATGTATGAACATCTGATCTTTGACAAAGAAGCTAAAACTATACAATGGAAAAAAGAAAGCATCTTCAACAAATGGTGCTGGCATAACTGGATGCTGGCATGTAGAAGAATGCAAATCGATCCATGTCTATTGCCATGAACAAAACTTAAGTCCAAATGGATCAAAGACCTCAACATAAATCCAGCCACACTGAACCTCTTAGAAGAGAAAGTGGGTGGTACCCTTGAATGAATTGGTACAGGAGACAGCTTGCTGAACATAACACCAGTAGCACAGACAGTGAGATCAACAATTAATAAATGGGACCTCCTGAAACTAAGAAGCTTCTGTAAGGCAAAGGACTCAGTCAGCAAGACAAAAAGGCAGCCCACAGAATGGGAAAAAATATTCACTAACCCCACATCTGACAGAGGGCTGATCTCCAAAAATAACAAAGAACTCTAAGCAGCAAGTCTCCAAAACACCGAAACATCCAATTAAAAAGTGGGCTACAGAACTAAACAGAGAATTTTCAATAGGGGAGCCTAAAATGGCTGAGAGGCACTTGAGAAAGTGGTCAATGTCCTTAACCATCTGGGAAATGCAAATCAAAACAACTCTGAGATATCATCTCACTCCTGTCAGAATGGCTGAAATAAAAAAACACCAACAACAATTTATGCTGGAGAGGATGTGAAAGGGGAGACTCCTCCATTGCTGGTGGGATTACCAACTTGTAGAGCCACTTAGGAAATCAGTATGGAGATTCCTCAGAAAAATCGGAATTAACCTACCACAAGACCTTGCAACTCCACTCTTAGGCATATATCCAAAAGATGCCCATTCATACAACAAAGATGTCTGTTCCACTACGTTCATAGCAGCATTATTTGTAATAGCCAGAAACTGGAAGCAACCTAGATATGTCCCTCAAATGTAGAGTGGATAGAGACAATGTGGTACATTTACACAATGGAGTACTATTCAGCAGATAAAAACAATGGAATCCTGAAATTTGCAGGCAAATGGATGGCACTAGAAAAAATCATCCAGAGTGAGATAACCCAGTCACGAAAAGAGAAACATGTCATGTACTCTCTCATATATAGATTTTGTACATAGATCTGGGGAATGCCAATCTATAATCCCATAGTCAGAGAGTCTGGGAAACAGAAACTTCATTCACTGGCTGATGGAAGCAGAGGCAGACTACCACGACTAAGCACTGAGCTGAACTCAAGTTCAGAGAGGGAGGACTGGCGAACAAAGGCATTAAGATTGGGCTGATTTAACCCTCAGAAACAGCTGACCTGACAAGAGTTAGCTCTTGAATCCCAGACTGATGCCTGGAAATACAGAATGGGACTGATCAAGACCCCCTGAATGTGGGTGTCAGTGAGGAGGCCTAGGTAATCTATTGAGCCTTGGGTAGTAGATCAGTATTTTTCCCAGGTATACAAATGGACTTTGGACTCCCATTCAACAATGAGACATTCACTCTCACCCTGAACTCTTGGCAGAGGGTCCAGGCCCTGTCCTGGATGAAATGACATACTGTGGACACCCCCATGGAGGGCCTCACCCTCCCTGGGAAAATGAGGGGATGTTGGGGTGGTTGGTGGAAGGTCATGGGAGGAGGGGAGGGAAACAGAGAGGGACCTGGAATTGACATGTGAAGCAACGGTGTTTCTAATTTAAATTTAAATTTAAAAATAAAAATATCAAAAGAAGACAAAGGACACTCTGAAAAGAAAAAATGGAAGCTTACACAATAAGAAAAGGCCTTCACGAATGACATATCTGAGATTGAACTGATCTCAAAATCATGTAAAGAACACAAGAATCTAGACATTAAAATACCAAATAGTCCATTTAAGAAAACTACTAGATAGCCAAAATAACCCGATACAAAAAGGATAATCTGGGGACATCAACATCACTGACTTCAAGCTCTACTAGAGAGCTATAGTAATGAAAGAGTTTGTTGTTGACACAAAGACAGGTAGACCATGCAATTGAACTGAAGAACCTGATATTAATCCACACCGCTATGAACAACAAATTTTTCACAAAGAGGCTAAAACTATACAATGGAAAATGAGCAACTTCTAGAATGGTGCTGGCATAACTGGATGCTGACATGTAGAATATAGCACATAGATCAATATCAATTGCCATGCACAAAACTTAAGTCCAAATGGCTCAAAGAACTTAACATAAATTCAGCCACACTAAAACACTTATAAGGGAAAGTGAGAGGCAACCTTGAGCGAATTGGCAGAGGAGACCACATCCTGAACATAACACCAGTAGCACAGACAAAACAGAGGTCGACAATTAATAGATGGGACCTCCTGTAACTGAGAAAGCTTCTGTAGGGCATAGGACATAGTCAACAAGAAAAAAGGTCATCCAACAGAATGGGATAAGATCTTCACCAACCCCACATCTGATACAGGGCTGATTTCCAAAACTTAAAATGAATTTTAGAAGCTAGTCAGCAAAACACCAAATAATCCAATTAAAATGAAGGGTACACAATATATAGAAAATTCTCAATACAGTAATCTAAGATAACTGAAAGACACTTAAGAAATTTTTCAACATCCTTAGCTATCAGGGAAATGCAAATCAAACCAACTCTGAGATACCATGCTGTACATGTCAGAATAGCTAAAATCACAAACACCATCGACAGTTTATGCTGGAGAGGATGTGGAGAAGGGGAACACTCCTCAACTGCTAGTGAGAGTGCAAACGTGTACAGCCACTTTGGAGATCAACATGGCAGTTTCTAAGGAAAATGGGAATCAGTCCACCACAAGACCCAGCAATGTAACTTTTGGGCATGTAGCCAAAGGATGCACATTCTTACAACAAGGACATCTGTTCAGTTATGTTCATAGCACCATTATATGTAATAGCCAGAACCTAGAAACAACCTCAACTGAAGAGTGGATAAAAAAATGTGGTACATTTACACAATGGAGTATATTCAGCCAAAACATAATTGAATCTTTAAATACACCGGCAAATGGATGGAAGCAGAAGAATCCACCCTGAGTGAGGTAACTCAGACACAGAAAGACAAACTCACTCATGAGTTGTTATTATATAGATAACAAAAGATAACCAGCTTATAGTTCATAACCCCAGAGTGGTAGAGGAATAAGGGGAACCCTAAGAGAGACACACATGATTCCCCCAGAGAAGGGGAAAAGGACAATATATCCTGAGCAAATTGAGAATACAGGAGGAGGATGCTAAGGGGAAGGAGAAAGGAGACAGGAGAAGGAGGGAGGAGTGCAAGACCCAGCAGCTCCACTGTGACACCGGCACCACAAGCAACTCCGAGGTATCAGGAAAAGAAAGACCAGATGTCCAGCTCTTTGTACTAAGAAGTGTCTTTATTTTGCAAATGCTAAGATGTCTCTCTCTTGTAGGAGGGAGCAGTCTCATATATAGTCTTACAACATAGTTGAAAAACCCTGTGGGGGCTAGGCCCCAACATCTCCCCCTTTCTTATTAT